>NW_010254844.1:0-23331 GCF_000690775.1 Eurypyga helias | reverse complement strand
ATCCGGCTCCCCGGCGGGTTCCTCCCCTTCGGCGGGGGAGATGGATGAAGCTGCGGAGCTTGGGCTCGTTTCCTTCCCGGGCCGGTGGCTAAGGAAAGCAGACATGTGTTGCCTTACTTCCTGTGCCACTGAAAAATACATGTGGTTCTACAGTGGTAATTTCCCCTCCCTTCGGATGACTCAAGGTCTGGATTTTGTTAATGAGCCTCTGATGTTCTCCTTCAAGGCCTTTTCCAAAAAGGTGTCTCACAGTGGCTTGTTTTCAGTGCCCGGAGAGGAGGGATGTGTGGTTTGTGACACAAAGAATGCTGTGCCGGACAGAGAAATAACACTGAAAACATGTGAGTTCTCATCATCTTTCCGCTGCTCTTCAAGGAGGGACTTGAGTCACATTTGATAAAATTGGCACTCTAACGGAGTGCTGGCTTCCTCTGACATCAGCGCATTTAGTGTGTCTTTCCTTTGTTGTAACGGGAGCGTTGGGAACTGTGTGGTTCAAAGGTTTGCGGTTTTTCCAAATCCCTTGCATTATTACCATCTTTGTACACTGGCTTCAGAAATCAGTATATGCGCTCACCTCTGAAGGTCTTGTAAATCTGTTCTAGACCAGTTCTCCACTGTCTTGCCTCTGCCCCAAAAAGGCATGTTCCTAACTTGTGTTAGGTGGTTCAAGATAAGCTTTTGGTAAGAGTAGCCTGCTTGATAGGGTTAATTGGTGTTAAAACTACCTCGCCTCTCTGTAGGAAGCATCTCTAGCTGGTGGGAGAATACTCCTATCTAGTTAAGAGATGCTGGGTTCTGTGGAGCAAGTTGCAAAAGCTTTGGGCTTCAGGGTTAAAGTGGAGGATTCTAATGGTTACACTCATGTGAACCCAAGTGAAAATAAGACTGCAGACCTCTTGAAAGTCAGTATGCCCTGAGCACATCTTTGTCAGGACCAGCAGGAATCCTGTAGGTTCTGTTGTAGCAGAAACTACCTGGGCGCTGTTGGGAAAGACGCATAAGCTGCTGTGCTCCTTCGTGGTCATTTTTAATGTAGGTGTTTCGAACAGAGGTGCTCGGTGGAGTGGTCCAGGGTGGTTTCCTTCCAACAGCAATGCCTGGTCTGGAGCCTGACCTTAGTGCTAAATGTGTTCAGGAGGTAACGCTCAGCTGAGGCAAAACTGAAATGGCTAGAAAAGGGAGAGAGCGGCAAGATCGGTAGAAAGGAGAAAAAAGGAATTTCTAGGGAAAATGTGTGAAGTAAATGGCTTAAAGAAAAGGCAGGACATGCTGATCTTCGGCCAATTTTGTAAAATATCAGTGTGGGACTTGTGTGGTTTTTGTATGCAAGAGGTGTAATTCTACATAAATGAAAGCTGCTTAATCCAAAACCTGCGCATTTTTGACAACACAGTTTGACTTAATTTTTCTAATTCTGTGCTTCTGGTGTTACAGGCTACCTTCCTGCTAACAGCTTGCTGAAGCTGCTTACACATGCAAAGCTTTTTCAGAAATAAATGTCTCAGTAAGATGAAAGGACTTTGTAGAAAGTGTGAATCAGGTCCAAGAACTTAAGTGCTGCGGTTTAAAAATACAGAAGCTTGATCAGACAGAGAACTCCATAACACTTCCTTTTCTTCCTCCAGTGTGGGTAAATCAGGTCGTTCTGTGTTTATGTAGTGATATGTAATAAGTAAGTTCTGGTGTTCCTAGTATGGAGGAACATCCGTGTCAGTCACACACATGGACTTATTTCATCAGAAGTACAAAACATCCTTTAACCTTGCTTGTTCTGTATTTTTAGGTCCAGTCCTAAGGAAGATAATCATCAAGTGTTCATGACATTGGTATTTTGAGGAGGCTGCTTGGTGGCATTGCGTACATGAAAGTCGGAAGGGGGAGGTGAAACAAATACCTGATATAGTTATTGCAACCAGAGGGCAATCGATCAGAACATCTGGGACAAGTAGAGAATACAGTGGGAAACAACATGTGTAACTGCATAAATCCACGGTTCGTTTGTACCTTACATACTGTAACCTGTTCTGTCCCTGCCTTCTTACTGGAAAAGGTTCACAGAAAGACAGTAAGATATGAATTGGTTCCTAGAGGAGAAATGATTGAACAGGCTAGGACTTGTCAGCCTAGTAGAGGTGATGGGACAATGATATGGCAAGGCTCTAGAAAACTTCTGTGGAGAGAGCAGGTGAAGGTGGAAGAGGAGGCGCACAGTTGAATCGAAGTTAGGTGCTAGGTTCAGAACACTCAGAAGGAGGTAGGGGATTCCTAGAATCCTAGAATGGTTTGGGTTGGAAGGGACCTTAAAGCCCATCTAGTTCCACCCCCCCTGCCATGGGCAGGGACACCTTCCACTAGACCAGGTTGCTCAAAGCCTCATCCAGCCTGGCCTTGGACACGTCCAGGGATGGGGCATCCACAGCTTCTCTGGGCACCCTGTTCCAGTGCCTCACCACCCTCTCTGGCAACAATTTCTTCGCAATTATCTAATCTAAACCTCCCCAGGATTCACAGGTGTACTTGATACACAGTGTATATAGAGGAAGTTTTTGTGGACTTAAAGGGAAGTCCGGAAAGCATTGGAAGACAGATACGTTGAGGTTACTAAATGGATGAGCAACAGCCTCAGGAAGTCAGAGTTGAAAATAGCTGGAGGTTGTGACAGTGTAAGGAGGAGTTGTGTGCTTGTGTTGTTTTTCCTCTTCCCTCAGCAGCTGCTTATAGTAATTCTTTTTTTGGTTTGTTTAAATAGGAGTGTAGTGAGTTAGCATGTTGCTTTCTGTGCAGTGGTGAGTTTGACAGTTACAGTGATGGTATTAAAGTGCTTGATCCTGCGTACTAGAGGTCTTCTCTCTAGATTTTGTCATTATGGTGTTCACTACTGGATAGTTAGGTGGGTTTTTTTGCAACAGCTGTTAAGTGGCATTTAAAGGAAAGTATATTGCAGTTATGTTTCTAGGTATTTTACAAGTAATATTTTCAAAATACTTTGTTATCTTAAAAATAAAAAAAAGGTAGATGAAAACACTTTTTTTAAGTGTAGTATGTGATACATCTTCATGTGTATCATAGAATAGTCACAAGGTCGTAGGCCGTGCAGCACACATGTGGCTAAGTGGGTTTATGTTTCTTTGTGTCTTCTTTTTTTTTTTTCAATGAAACAAATCTGTTTTTATCCTTATTCTACTCTAGTTTATGATGGAACTGAAAGTGGCTCTTGTTGGAGAAGGGCATATTTCCAGGCTTCTTCTTCTGGCTTTCCTAATCAAAGCATTACTGTAATGTGGTCTGCCATATCTCACTGAAGAGGGCATTAGTGTCCCTGTGCTTTTTCTGAAGTGGCTATGTGGTTGGCTACCACTTTTGTTTTAACAGCTGTGCATGCACATTGTCGGGTGGGTTTTAGATTTGCCTGTTCAATAGTGGTTGTGTTTCAATGACAGCTTTGGGCTTTCATTTCAGGCTTCATTTGAAGATTCTTAGGTACAGCCCACGTCACCAATGCACATCATTGCCTCAGTGGGGTCGTCTTCTTCCTTCATATAGATGCATATAGATGCATCTTTTCAATGCAAGAGTGGTGTCTGGTACTCCAACTTCTGAAATCCCTAACAAAACCCATGAAGGCTTGTAGGAGCATAGGGTAACAGATGTCAGAACCACTTGAAATAAAAAAAAAAATAAAAAAAAAACCCCAAAAAAACCAAACCCACAAAAAACCACAAGTGGATGAGAAGTATCCTAACTGTATCCTGGATCTGCTGGTAGTTACAACTTCAACAGTTTAATAATAAAAAATATAAAGTGCTTTTTCTTTAAAAAAAAAGTCATAAATATAACTTAATTTTCATGATTGGATTTCAAGGGAGAACCAGGTATTTGGCGACAGCTAGATTTGAATGCATGGTTTCCAAACTAAGCTTTGGTCCAGTTACTGCGTTTCAGATAGCTTGGTAACTTTGTCTAGCTATGTAGTTATTCTCTTAGCTGGTTATAAAAACAGTTCCTTTTAAAATACGTTGTAAGTCTTGATTTACCTTGGGAGTTCCTTGAATGTAAGTAGTATCAGTACAGTAAACCAGAGTTTTACAGATTTGACAACTTCATATCATTCCACATATCTTTTCACATATCTTGGATGACTTACTGCTTTAGAAATTAAACAGTGAAAAGTATTCTTTTGTGTGGTTATTCATCCTTCTTATTTGACATGTGGCTTTTCTGATGGTAGGTCAAATGACAGGTCTCTGAAGAATATTATGCTGGTAGATAAAAATTTGTGTCATCTTAACATAGTGAGCTGGAAGTGGTGTTTTCCCTTCATGACTGGATAAGGGTAACTGAGGGTATGTTTGTACTGCATAATTGAGGACTGTTCAGGAAACTTTCCTCCCCCACGACTTTATGGCATCTGGCTGAATGCATGCTGTCCACAACTTAAAGCAATGCATTTATATTGGTGTGGCATTGTCCTGCCTAAGTGGCCCTGATGAGAGAGAATTTTACTAGCTTGACAACCTGCAGTCTTGAATCTATGACTTTTGAGAGACAAGAAGCTTTTCTGTATTGTGATGTTTGGGCACTATGCAGTGGGCTATGGGCAACGTCTCTGATCACCTCTGGGTTAAATTTCTATAAGCTGCAATTAACTGTATGTGGTCGCAGTCTCGATGAGTTCTTAAGAAGTTGCCATGGCTGTCAAAAACTTGATGTAGTTCAGTTTGGCTTCATTGCAGTAGTTTTATTTGCTGTCCAAATCAAGCAGTCGGGTGTACTGAGTTGAGTAGTTGTTGCCTTAGAATCCACGTGATTGATCTGCTTCGGTAGGAGACTTTTCACGTGTCACCGTGATTGTTGTTGGCTTTTGAATATTGGAGATCCTTCATGCAAGCATACCTGTTATTTAGTGGCCCTGAAGGTAGTACTTAGTAAACAGAACTGCTCTGTAACTAGTGATTGATAAAATATGTATTATAACTTGAATAGACTTGGCCTTAGCTAGAGAAGGTCTCCAAAGAATACTGCCATGCTTTTGGTATAGCTTATTCTGGAATGATGAAGTTAAGGGACATTTCAGGTTTTTTTTTTGCTAAAATGAAGATAGCTGTCTAGCTAATGTGTTCAAACAGTGATATGTAGTGAGACTCAAGAGGTTTGTGTAAATAAGCTGATGAAGAAAAGAACCACGAACTACTTAACCCTGTAGATCAGTAAATGTCTGAATGCAAAGGCGAGACTATTGATTCTTATACATACGATCTTACAGTGTTCTTAAATACATATTTCTAAATTTACATTTGCACAATTAGCTGCAGGTGAAAATATTACAACATTTAAAAAAAAGCGCAACATTTGCATTTAAAAAGTCAGCCCTGACATCTTGGCTCCTTCTGTTGTTACTGGGAATAAACATCAATTATGCAAGCGTCCGAAATCTTCCTTGCCAGCATATCTCAGTTTGAGCTTCGCACCCTCTGAGTTCCTTGTTTCACTGGGAGTTAAATTTGTTGCAGTAGAGAGCATGTAATGACAAAGGAAATGTATGTTGTAACCAGTAGATGGAGCCACTTAGTTACAGATCAGCATGTCTATTTTATGTCAGGTTTTGAAAACTTTGTTTCTTGAGTCGTTTTGTCTTTAGTATGGCTTGGGGTTATTTTACAATTTCTTTATCTACAGAGAAGACTAGAAGTTTTGTTTTCCAACGACAGTGCTAGGACGTACAGCAGGAAGGCTATTTTGCTTTCATAAATATGAACGGACAAGGGGGGTTTTAAACTGAAATAAGGTAGATGTAGATTAGATAATTGGGAAGAAATTCGTCCCGGAGAGGGTGGTGAGGCACAGGAACAGGTTGCCCAGAGAAGCTGTGGATGCCCCATCCCTGGAAGTGTTCAAGGCCAGGCTGGATGAGGCTTTGAGCAACCTGGTCTAGTGGAGGGTGTCCCTGCCTATGGCAGGGGGGTTGGAACTAGATGGTCTTTAAGGTCCCTTCCAACCTAAGCCATCCTGTGTGCAAAAAAGTGAACTGTTGTGCTTTATGAGAATTAGTTATCTCTTTAAATTGTCCACTGTCACGTGAGTGGAGCTCTCTTGCCTGATGTAACACTTCAGAATGCCGATCTGTAGTGTTGTATCTGACAGTCTGCTTGCTCTTGTGACTTTTGCCCGGGAAGGGCTGTTTAACTTGAATTGAGATTTTGGTTTTCCTACTCTAATGCCTTAAACTAAGGTGACTCAACGCTGTGTAATGGAATGGTTGTCCTATTTGGGTATACTGGCACAACTTGTCTTATTTCAGCAATGCTGGAGTGCTTCATAACCTTGAAACACCCCTGGATTATTAATTCTAGCAAGTCCCATTTTAGCAGAAGTATTTGCAGTGCCATACTTGTCATACCATCTTGTATTCTCCTTCAGCATTCACTTTCTGAAAGGTATATTTATGTTTTTCTTAGAGTTTGACTCTTTGTCCCTAATTTGTACTTAGTAATATACCTGAGAGACTTTCCTTTCCTCCCACTCTTTCAAGTCTTTGGCACTGAAGATTATTTTTGGCAAACACAGTGTCATCTTGAAGAGTAGGTTCTTACTCAAATCTCCATTTTGAACTCTCGATGTTTGGTATTTTGCGAGGTATATGTGTGTCATCTTCTTCCCCAGATTCCTGTTGTGAGAGATTGAGATTTCCTGTGACTGAGTTTTAGTTGATTTTTTTTTTTTGGTCTACTTCTTATTCAACCTCACTGGAAGTTTAAATTTTCTACAGATGATATAGAATGAACACTGATATTTTTCATAAGATCTAGTTGTGCTGGCAGGCATCTGGACTTGTTTTGTTGGCTGCATGGCTAAGTATCCTGAAATACCAAAATATTTTTAAACTTAAAAACAGGCTTGAGATATTTTTTTTTTTTTTAGCTAAAAGAGGCTTCAGTAGAAGTTTCCAGATAGGGCACCTGTTGTCAACCTGTTGCCCCAGTTTAACACAGTTTCTGGAGTCTGTCTCCAAACAAACTGAAGCTTCCTGCGGATGAGGCATGTGGGCAGAGGCTGCAGAGAGGAAGGGGGAATGAATTACACAGCAACGTCCCCTGTCCCCCACCATCTGATGCATGCTGGAATGCTGCTGTTTGACCTTCTACTCTGCCTTCTGCTACTGCTTTACAGTACAGCTGTGCTACTGAGGGTCTGTTAGTTGAGGTCTGCTTTTAGGAGGGGAGAACTGAAGACTCACATGTCAACTTGACTGGTTTTTTACCATCATCATCTTTTCATTATGAGGGCATATGTGCACTAAGAGTGGGTGTGTGGACAGCATGTCTTGAAAAACTATGCTTCCCTGAAGTGGAAAGTTAAGGTTTTATATTTTTTTTTTCCTCCCCTTCTCATTGTTGCACTAGGCTGATTCCTCTGCATTTTCCATGACTAATGTCTACTAAATATACGCTGGCTGTGTCTTGACTGGGATCTATTTTGGGATGAAAAGAAAGACAGCTAAGTGATTCTAAATACCTAGGTTATGGCAAGAGTATTGGTATCAATCGTTCCTTGTTAGAAAAAGCTAAGAATTTCCTTCAACACAAAGTGCTGCCTCTGAACACCGTGACTATTTCACTAGCGGGGTGTAGTCGGAAGACCAGGAAATCTCTAATCAGGCTGTCTTGTTTGTATTTTTTTGTCACCAAAGAACAGAAAGAAGTTCAAGCAAACTGGTGTTTGTAAAGGTGTTTTAATGAATTGTGCTTGGTGTCCATTTCTGAAATGCTATTGCTTCTCAGTGCAAAAATTCTGTTACCGTGCCAAGAGATTCAGGCTGCTGTGTTCTGGATCTTGAAAGTCATGCTAAGCGGAAGCATGTGTGGTTTTTTTCCTTTAGACAGGTTTATGAGTAAGCAAGTACAGCTAGTAATTCATGTTTACTGCTAATTGATCAGAAGTTGTTCTTCATGGAGAGAGTGGTGAGGCACTGGAACAGGTTGCCCAGGGAAGCTGTGGATGCCCCATCCCTGGAAGTGTTCAAGGCCAGGCTGGATGAGGCTTTGAGCAACCTGGTCTAGTGGAAGGTGTCCCTGCCCATGGCAGGGGGGTTGGAACTAGCTGGTCTTTAAGGTCCCTTCCAGCCCAAACCATTCTGTGATTCTGTGACTTCTAGTTCACATTTAGAAGCCCTGATTCTTCAGATTTTCTCATACAAATGTAAGAAAAGTATGTATAGTAGATGCTGATGTGCATAACACCTTGCTGTACAAAAATCTGTTTTCTGCGTCTGTTGCTTCGGTTTTGGAAGAAAAAAATAAAATGCGTTTTCTTCTCTTCGTACCACCCTCCATATAACACCTTGCTGTACAAAAATCTATTTTCTGCGTCTGTTGCTTAACTTCGGTTTTGGAAGGAAAAAATAAAATGCGTTTTCTTCCCTTCGTACCGCCCTCCATATCCATGGTTAGTTTCAACTCCAGCAGAGCTTTGGCTTATCTAACTCCACCCCTGCTCGATTAGATAACGTCTGTATATTCCTCCCACCCGTGGTTCTACTTTCAGAGTACTCTGTTTTGCATTTGAGCTCAGTCACCACGTGTTCTCTTTTCTTTCACACTGGTCCATTGTCAGGCCTGCTTGAATTCCTGAATGCAGGAATGGTCCCTCTTGTGCTTTAAAGAGGCCGTCCTTGAAGATCAGTCAGGTCTCACAGGCTGTTATGTGTTTCCCCTGTCTTCATTCTCTTAATGTGACAACCTTTCTCCACCATGCCTAGTTTAAAGTCTTATTCACAAGCCTAAAGTGCTTGGTGGCAGAGATACTCTTACCACAGTTTGTCAGGTGGATCCTTGTTCCTGAAAGAGGTTCCTGTGGTCGTAGCAGTAAAAGTTCTGCTGATAACCACATATTGACCCTCTGGATGCATCTACTCTGCCCTGAGCCCTTTGCTTGTCACTGGCGAGGCTGAAAAACACAGACCTGGGCTCTTCACCCTTGCCCACAGTGCTCAGTAGTCACTCTTGATTTACTCAGTAATTGCTTTTTGTAAGCGCTACTGGTGTCCACATGGATAAGCAGGAAACTGCGATAGTGTGAGGATTGTATGATTGTCTTTCTAAAACATTACTCAACAAGCAGCAGGCCTCCCAGGACCTCCTGTTGATCTTCCCTGTTGTGCGGGGTGTTTATCCCCTCCTGCAGCTCTCGCCTGGCCATCAGCCCCCCAAAGGTAGCTTGCCGCCCTCAGATGAGGCCACTGCTGTCAGCAGCCCCAGGCAGGAGCAGGTGCTCCCTGCGGCTGAACGCCTGGACGGTGACATTCTCCCTGTGCAGTTCATGGGTTTGGGATCTCTGATACACGAGGGGCAGTGTTGGAGACTTCACCCTGTAATGTGCTCTGCAGTCTTGAATGGTGTTTCGAGGGCCGTTGTAGCTTTGTTGTGTGAACTGCTGTGACTGACGTGTCAGTGACTGTTGGCTGTGCCCCGGGAAGTCTGCTGTGCCCACATTTGTGGTGTTAAATTAAACTTCACCATCTAGTTCTCTTCACAGCAGAGACTTAAAACACACCTGTTGGTGTGAATGTTTTGTTCTACTTTGTTTTCTGATAGGCACATCATGTCAACATTTTTTTTAACAACTCCATTATTATAAACTTCCGTGTAATGTCTGTTTTTTCTTCAGGGCAGCTATTCATTAATAATAATGATTAATGTTTTTTAGTTGGCTGGTGCTGTAGCTGATGATGTTGCATAACTTCTTGGATTCTCAGCTTGGAGGGACCAAACACAACAGGTTTTCATCTTCATGTTTTGCCAGGTCATGTGTCTGTAATAATACACATCTCTTTTCCTTACCTTGAAATACTTGACGAAGTATCTATTGAATGCAGTTATGTAGAGGGGAGACAGTTCTGCTGTACTGGAGATGCTTCAGCTGAAAAGCCTTTTTCTGTGATACCTGTAAACATGATTTATTGCAGGTGGTGGAAACAGTGCAGCTTTAGTCAGTGTTCTAGGAATTACTTTCTTCTCCCCTTATATAGAGGGGTTTTAACTGAATAATGCTGCTGGTGCTTACCAGATACAACTGGAGTATCCTATTTTTCTAGTTGCTTCCCAGAGGAACACTTAAAAGAATAAATCCTTTATTTTTTAACACATAATTTCTTGCCTAGCTTGTATGTATGGCTTGTGTTACTTAACCCTTTGAGCTCTTGGAACAATTTGTGTGTACAGACTGTTAAGACTGTGTTCTTCCTTTTTCTAGCTATCACAGAGTGCAGTGGAATGAAATCAGGTCAGATTAATTTCAGTCCTCAAAACTAAATCCTTGCCATCCAAGAAATATTGTAGTTCTTATATTGCTGCAGACTGGAAAATTTCATACCTGGGGCATGATGGTTCAGTTTGTTTTTATAGGAGTGCAGCACTAAACATCAATTTATACTCTTGCAGTGTCTGGAGATTTTTTTGCACATGTCTTATGGCTGCAGTAATACTTGCTCTGAATTATCTACTCACAATCTTCCCTTTTATCCTGGAGAACTGTCTGTGTTCTGCTTGTAACCTTTTGTATTTTGACTTACTGCTGCTGAGTTATCTGACTGCTTAGCAGAATGCTCTCATTAATAAATGGCTTCCACGCTGTACATGTATGGGATGGGACCTGGACATTCCTTGGTCATTATCTGAGGCTTCGTTTAGTTCTTAAGATGTTGTCTGTTAACTAGTTTCATGTTTATTTATAGGTAAAATAAAGCTAACATTCTGTTTTCCAGAAGATTTGGGAGCTGCTGTAGGCACTGATGTCTGTTGTGGGTGTCTTTGGGGCAAGTCATTTTGTGCTTCAGTCTCCCTGGTTAAAAAAGTTAAGACGTTTAAAGTCTAGATTTTGCAAACCTTCAAAGCAGACTAATGGAGGTGTACTTCAGAATGCAGTAGAAAGTGCTGTAACTTTTCAGATCCTTTGAGAAGTTGTATTTGGTGTTTCAAAACAACTTTCACCTGGTTATTGCATACCTGACTCTCTTTTACTGCGATTTTGACATTTACTGTGTGATGCTCATGGTGGTTTTGACAGGTCATGGCATTTCAGGAGACTGAATTTCTGCACTGTAAACCTGGATGCAAGACCTTGTAATTTTCTGCAATAGCCTAGTCTTTTATGAACATTCATTTTATACTTCGTTTTCTATACAGACTATAGCAGTCTGTCTTGCTCTTCTTATAGTGGTAAAAGCTACTGTCAGTTTTTTTAAAAAAATAACTTATGTAAATGTGATATGTATTATATCTGCTCATTGTATGGATACATTTAACATATCATAGCTTATGACCCTCACTTGGTCGTAACTTTAGCTGCTGAAAGATGCTTCCTTCTCCCTAATAACCTAGTACATGCTTTTTTGTAGATGTTAGGTTCTCTTGGCCTTTAAGCTTTTCAGAAAGGTGGTACGTGTTTGAGAATCAACTGCGATGTCTACTTAGTTTTCTGCAAAGATATAATTTCATAAAAGGGAACTTCACTTTAAAAAAAAAAAGGAAAGCTATGAAAAATTTGAAAAGAGCATTGGGAATTTTTTTGTTGTTAATGGAATGTGTACATGATATGTTCAATTGTCACACAGTGCTGTTATGAACTAGCTACTCAGTACTGTTCTGGGCCAAATCAAGAATAACTTACACTTCTGTGAGTTCTCTGTCTAACTTGTGAAATCAAAGGTCTGATTTCAGACTCTTTAATTAGCATTCTAAGCAATAAGGGCTGAATTTATTTCTTGTGTGTTTCTATTAAAAAAAAAAAAGCCACTGTTGGAAAGTGTATTTAAACTACTGCCTGGTTTAGGGCTAGTGATGATGTTTTGCATTTTCTTTTTTTTGGCTTGTATAGCACTTTTGTGAGGATATATGATTATGTAAATGCATGCATTTCTATAACATGTCAAACATATTTCCAGACAGACTTTGTGTATGAAAAGGGAAGCGAGAAACTTCTTAGTGAATAGCTACAGTTGTTCTTTCTGTTGGTGGTAAATTCTTCGTTTTGTTTGTCAGATGACTACACCCTACCAGCCATGCATTTGAAAACTGATTATATAAAAACAAACAGATAGCGTTTGATAATTGTTATGACTCATTTAAGGAAGTGATAAAACCCAAGAGTAGTAGAGATCCTTTCCTTTTTCAGCTTCGTTTTTATTAACATTGCTGAGCTTGCCTGCCATTGAGAGATAATCAAAAAGGAAATTAAGGAGTTGGATGCTCTTGTAATTAATATTTGGTTGAAATGCAGATCGTTAGATAATGATAGGATGGAGAGACATGTTTCAGCGTATAAATTAAGTATACAGAAACAGTTATTGGACAGTTTTTCAGTTGTAAACACAAGCAAATTTATTGATGTTTTTCTAACTGATTTTTGTGGAAATCCTTGAGTTTTGAAAACTGCTGATGTATGTCAATCAAAAAAAGAACAACATCAACCAGTTGGGTGTTTGTTTTTCTTGTTGGAATCAGTGTTGCCACTTAACTGTTGATGCTATATAAAATGCTTGCAATTACTGTACATTTTTTAGAAACGTAACCAGAATTTATTTTCAGTGTATTTTGTAACATACTGTGCCAGATTGACTTTGCTTGCTTTTACTGAAATAGGTGGCTGTATATGAGTCTGTGTATGCTAAGGATAAATGTTCTTGGGTCTTGTTTTATACCCACATGCTGTAGGTAGAGTTTCAGCTGAGTAAGATCAGTTTATTGAGATGTTGAGAGTATATTTCCTTAAAGCCAATAGAATGAACATGTATTTTTAAACTAAGGAAACTTACAGCCTTCAGAATAAAGAGCCCAAAAAGGATTAAATATCTTATCCCTAACAGAACAAATTAAATCAGGGTAGGATGCTAGCTTAATAATTTTTTTAATGGAACAGCTGGTTTTTTTGTCATGATTAAAAAGCTATTTGTCAAATAAAACATTTAACATGATTAATGGTACTTAAACTATGGTGCATTTATAGGCACAAATAAATTCCAATTGTTTAACTTCTGTGTTGTGCAAATGCGCTGGGTAGGTAGCCTCTTGGCTTATAGTTAAGGAAGATGATGTCCATATTCTGTTGAGTGAAGAAAAATGGTGTTAGTTTGAGGCTTTTAGTTATTGAGCATGAGTAAGTTGCCTTTGCTATGAAGACCCAAATTAAGGGCAAAATATAGATAGGGAACTGAAGAAATTTGATATGCCCAAGGCCAAAGAGTATACCTACTACTGGTCTTCTGTGCTTTGAATGGACAGAACCTTTTGAAGAGACATGCAAACAAGTAAGTTCAGCACGTTTTTCTTATTGGTGGTGGGGCTGACTTACTGTAACCCATGTGGTGTATGGGATTTTAGCTAATCCCATACACAGCAAATAATTTGGAATATACTGCTTTGTTAAGTGAGATGACTAATCCCTCTCAGTCAATTCAGTGGTTTGTTGTGTGCCTGGGTATTGAATGTGTTTGCATTTATGGTAGCCCAGGCTGGGTCTCTGATGATTATAAACTTCTGTATCCTGGGGGCAATGTAAAGGTGAGAATTTGCATGCTAAACCAGTAGTTCTCTAACCGGGTGTACTTTTCCACATCATAGTCTAAATACTTCAGTGTGTATACAAGGGGTGTGTACTACCTGCTAGTCCACATATGCCAAATCTGTAGCTGTGTTTCGTTGGGGAAGGGACAGGGAGGGAGTAGGTCTATGCTTCAAAAACTATATTGTGGATTGATGCATTCACAAATAATTAACTTCAACTTCTTCACAAAAGACTTACTTTTCTTTGGCTGTCCTCAGAAGAAATTTGTAAGGCTTGATGACCCCTGGTTAGATAGTTCAGTTTCAAGCAGCTAAGGCTGTTGTCTTGCCTGTACCTGTAAGAGGTTGCTGCAGAACACTTTGAGTTGAAATTACCACTGGTGCATATTTTGAGTAAAACCATGAGTGTCTGCTTCCAGGCACTGGGGGAGGTTGGAGCCAAAAGGTGAATGTGGTGACAGTGAAGGCGCCAGGGAGCTTCTGGAGAATGGTGGCAGTATCTCCAAACAGAGGTGTTTAAATGTGTTGTAGAGGCTGCAGAGGTGACAGGACCTGGGGAGAGACCTGGACAATGGCAGTACAGGTGTCAGGGCTGGGAACGATGCTGAGAAGCTCTTCAGAGTCCAAGGGAGTTGTGGCTGGGAAGGCAATGGAGTACTTGTGGAAGTGACAGAATGGGTATCTGTGTTTGTATATATGCTTGTTTCTTGAAATGTACTGTAAGTGCACAGCATGCTTGAGTTTCTGCTGAAGAGTTAAAAGTAGGTATCTCCAAGATGGCACACTGCCTTCTGTGTTGTCACTTGCATTACTGCTATTTCTTGTCAAGTTCAGAAGATCAATCGTATGTTTATGGTTATATATCACAAGATATAAATAGTTTTAATGTATTGTGGCCACATCAAGATATGTTTCTTGCTTCAGTTGTTTTGTGGTATAAAACAGGCTCTTGGGGCAAAGACAAAAGAAAATTTCCCTTCCTGCTTGGAGAGTTATTAAAAAATATCCAAATGCTGTGAATGGATACAATATGCTGTAAAAGTTAATGAGATGAACAATGGCTCTTGATTGGTGAATGGATTGCTTGTGTGTATCTGTGCATTTATTTTTAAGATGTACTAAGTTTGAACTGAAGAAGGTATGTGGTGTTGTAGAGAAGTAAAGAATGGACACTATTGTAATTTTGAGAACTGCTCTCCTGTCCAGCTATAAATTAAAATAATGTTGTCCAAGGCTAATTTCACTAACAGATCATTGATAAATGTATCTCAAATCCACTACTATCCCTGAAGTGAACTACATGATAGAAAAGAGGAGTATAATCCGAGAACTATTTTCAAACCCCTCCTACTTCTATAGGAATCATTAAGAAAAGATAAAGGTCAAGAATGTGTCTTGTGAGGATTGGTATGGAGCAAGGGGGAGCTTGGCAGTGTCCTGTGGGCTCTCTGGCCAGAGTAATTCTATGGGAAATTCATGTGTAACTACAAGCAACAGAGGTGAGTTTTAGGTATGCCTTGACAAGGCTGCTGTTCTCCCCTTTCCCCTTTTTTGGTTTCCAACTTTGTCATCAAATATCCAATGCTTTTCTGTGTTAGAAGTCAGGCAAAGCTCCTTCTGTCCTTGACCTTGTCTGTTGACAGGTAGCCTCAAAGGAGTTGGATTGTCACTGAGTGCCCTGTTGTGTGTGAGCAGTGCGTCTGTGTTCCTGTGATGTGGAAAGATTCCCATGTGTTGTCTCCTATAAAAAAATGTTTTGCAACTCTGAAAAATGCTTTCTCCCCATACCTACAAAGACTGACAGTGACTTACCCCGTGTCATGGGCAGGGACACCTTCCACTAGACCAGGTTGCTCAAAGCCTCATCCAGCCTGGCCTCGACCACTTCCAGGGATGGGGCATCCACAGCTTCTCTGGGCAACCTGTGCCAGTGCCTCACCACCCTCTCCGGGAAGAACTTCGTTATATCCACTATAAACCTCCCCGCTTTCAATTTAAACCCATTACCCCTTGTCCTGTCACTACAGGCCCTTGTAAAAAGTCCCCCCCAGCTTCCTTGTAGCCCCTTCAGGAACTGGAAGGCTGCAATAAGGTCTCCCCGGAGCCGCCTTCTCCAGGCAGAACAAGCCCAGTTCTCTCAGCCTTTCTTCATAGCAGAGGTGCTCCAGCCCTCTGAATCATCTTCATGGCCTCCTCTGGACTCACTCCAACCATTCTATATCCTTATGTTGTGTTCAGCTGTGGAGCCCTCAGTACTCCAGGTGGGGTCTCAGGAGAGCAGAGTAGAGGGGGAGAATCCCCTCCCTCGACCTGCTGGCCACACTTCTCTGGATACAGCCCAGGATACGGTTGGCTTTCTGGGCTGTCAGCGCACACTGCTGGCTCATGTCCAGCTTTTCATCCCCCAGTACCCCCAAGTCCTTCTCCTCAGGGCTGCTCTCAATCCATTCTCTGCCCAGCCTGTACTTGTGCTTGGGATTGCCCTGACCCAGGTGCAGGACCTTGCACTTGGCCTTACAGAACTCCATGAGGTTGGCAGTAGACCACCGCTCCAGGCTGTCCAGGTCCCTCTGGATGGCACCCCTTCCCTCCAGTGTGTTGACCGCACCACACAGCTTCGTGTCATCAGAAAACTTGCTGAGGGTGCACTTGTGCGTTTCATATACTGCTTTGTATAGAAGGACTCAATGTTTAGTTGTAAGTAGTATAATGCTACCCTATGTTACTGTGCTAGTATCTCTCAACTTTGGGATGAATTGCTAAGCTCTAGGTGAAGTGTATTCCTTCCTTCTGATGCATGTAATTTTAAAACGTGACTTCTCTTTAATAACTGGACAGAGATCCACAGCAGCTTTCCAATGTATTAATTCTAAACAGATGGTAATGAAAACTGAACTGTTAATGATGTCCTGGATGTGCCTGTATTTTTTTTTTTTTGTATGGTTCTCTCTGCCTTGTGCTGTTTGTATTACTGAAGAAAGTGCTTCTAAAACCCATAGGTCCCAAGAAAACAGCTTTGTTAGAAGTACCAGAAGTTGAAGAAATTATAAAAGCAATCTCAATTTCTTTTTGATATCCATAGTGATCATGCTTTGAGACAATCATCAGCAGTGATGTCCTAATTTTGCATCACTACTGTGAATGAAAGGTTCAAAATATATTATAGGCTTTATATACCATCTGATAGGTCAGTAGTCCTGTATCAGTTTAAGTAATAGAAAACCCAAACCTCTAAACTCACTCTTTGTTGGAAATGAGACAGAGTCTAAATGAGCTCACATACTGTTAAATGAGGAAAGCTCTTGGTGCAGTTCATCATGGAGCTCTTTGAGATGATAAAGCTGGTCTTTATTGTGTCCTCTGCTGATTATGTAAATTAATGTGTTAAACTTACTTGTAACAAGTAGTTTGACAGAAGTCTTATTAATGGGAATAATGGTTTATATGAAAGTTGCTCACACTAGAGCTAGGATGAGTTGCTTTAAACTGAATAATTGGATGTGGTCCTGTCATAGTATTGTAAGACCCCTCATGAGCAACAAGCAAGTCGTCTTTTCATTGTGGAAAGTACCAGCCAGCACACAGCTACAGCCCAGCAGGGAAGTCTAGGACAGAGCACAGGGCAATTTGTCTTCCCTTGCAGCTAAGGGTTGAGTGAAGTGTCTGGTTTTAAATACTTGTGATTTTTTTTAGTCTCTGTTACTGTATGGAGACACCTTGTAATTCAAGGCCTGCTCATGATGTGTTTGTATAGAAGTGGTCCCTGATTTTCAAGACAGTATAGCATGGGAAAGTTTTGTTCATGACTGCTTAGTTCATGTTAGTATCCTGTTATGAATAGTAGCTCCTTCAGTGGCTTCCTAATTTAGAATATATAGAATTTTCCTCTCTAGTTTAATAAATTTCCAATAAAAACAATTTGAGAGGATTTTTTTTGTCGACCTTCCCGCTTTTTGTTCATAAAATCTTGGTGAAGAGGACAGTGTTTCAAAACCTCTTTGGGTTGACTCTTCAGAATTAATGTAAGATGTTAAGGGTATTATTCCTCCTTAGCAGTGTAAGCACTGATGCGTTTGTATTAAAATCATAGAAATCATGGAATCATTTAGGTTGGAAAAGACCTTTAAGATCCTTAAGACCAACTGTAAATGTTAGTGCCCTTGTGGTTTCTATTAATATGCATGATTTGACAGTTGTATTGATAACAATGAAAAATACTTACATTTGTTTGCAACACCTAGAAAATACATGAAATATCTGAAACTTTTTTTTTGAGGAAGCTTAGCTATGGAATATAATACTGCTTTGAAGTGTCAATAAATACGTGGAACTATTAAAATAAGAAAATTACTGTTTAAAGAAAAAGGGGTGAATTTCAGGAAACCATTGGTGAACTCTCTTCCACTGCCCTCTTCCTCCATTCTTCTTACAAAGTGTTAGACTCTGAATGCAGCTAATGACATCTTTCAAACCTGCACGATCTCTCAATGCTTTTAGAGCTATTAGAAAGGTGGGTTTATCTTGTAAATTCAAATGAAGACCCAGAGTAGAAGTGAAGCCTGCTGACACCATGATTCCAAAAGTGGTATAGTGCCTTTATTGTGGGATGTCATATTCATGATGATACCATTTAGGAGAGCGTGCCTGTTTAGGAATGTGTATACATTGCTAATAACATTATGTGTTACCAAAAGTCCAGTTACATTGAATTAGTCAAAAGTGGAAACAAACTTCAACTACATCTAATAAACTTTTCTTTAGGCTGCTTTTGTTGTTTCATTTCCTAAACAGTAAATGTAAATATGAATTGCAATCTTCTCAATTGGTGTTTTTTTTTTTTTAATGTACTTCTTTAAAAGATTGGTATTTTGAGTATGTAGCTTGATAATTTTCTTCAATAGAAAAGGCTGGAAGAACCATAAAACAGAAATGTGATGGTTGTGCCCTGTACTATTGTACATTAGCTTCCTTTCTGAGGCTATCAGAATTCCATGGTTTTCTTACCAATTGTAAAAGAAATACAATTGTAGCCTGTATGACTAAATTTCAAGTGTTTAAGCATTGGTCTGAAAAAGGGGAAGTTATCTTTACTCAGATATCTAAGTACCTTGTCCAGGAGTGAAAATTTGGGGTTAATAGCAGTGTCGGAGTATACAAGTGAATTTTGAAGTGGATTGCTTTCAGGTTCCCCCAAGTTATAAATAAAAATATCCGTTTATTTGTCTCATTATGCTTGAATGATTTTGCTTTTTATATATATTAAAAAATATAAATACAAAAGTTATTTCAGACTTTCAGGGTATTCTGTTGTGCTTTAGAATTGCAGGTGGAAAATGAAGGTATTTCAGCAAGAAAGTACATGTCTTAAGATACGGCTTTATGCTAAAGCTGAGCTGGGCTAATTAATTCCTGGTCTCTGAAGGGGAGGTGTCATTCCCCCTTTGTCCTGTCTCCTTTCCCATAAGCTCATTCAATTTATGAAGCTGGGGAAAAAAACCCCAAACAAAAACCTCAAAAAAACACCCAATGAACTAAACCAAAACTTGTCAAGGTTAGTTTTCTGAAGTGAATGTTTTGAATTATATGTTTGCTCTGGGATCAGGAAAGCATCAGATCTAACCTAAGGCAAGGATGTTATAATGTCCAGTCAAAATATGGTGGGAAGAAGAAGGGAGAGTGGCATGAGTGGTGTATCTCCGTTTCCCCACACTGTTAATCTGACCCACACTGAGGTGTGGCTGCACTGCATTCCAAGTCGGTCTCGGCTGGAGTTGCCCATGGTCGTGCCCTTCCTGCTGCTGGGGCTCAAAGGTCTCAGCCGCTCTGCGCACTGCCCGCACCTCACCAGGAGTGAATGGTGAGAGAACTGACGTAGAAAAACACTGTCAGCGTGATCTTATTGCTGGATCACTTCCCTGATCTGGTATTTTCTTACTTATTAATGGTTGCCAGCACTAACACAAAACTGTGAATTACAGCTTTCTGTTACTGTCTGGTTATTAATAAGATACACGTGGATTGCTAGAACTTAGTTTTTTGGTAATTGTGAATTAATGGTGGTAGAGGTTTGCTAATACTCTGGTAACTGGTTAACTTGGGAGATGCAATTTTTGGAATGTATTTTGTATTGGAACAATTGCAGACACCACCACCTGAATCCTCTGTGTTACATCACTTGGGAAGTTTAAATTTATGATTAAATCCTGCCCTTGTTCAAACCACAGTGGTTATGAGCAGGCCTGGAGTTTTACTTCCATTCTGCCTACCTTTGTTTTTAAGGAGAAGGGTTGTGGGCCGGCAGAGTGCTGATGCCTCCTGCTGCTGATGTTGGAAACGTAGCCGGACCTTCCTGTTATGGTTTGCTGAGCTTTGATTTGTAGGTAGTAATTTTTGTTCAGTGTAAGAGTAAACTTGTTGTCAGTAAATTATTACAGATACTTGATGTGACTGAGATGCAATTACATGAATAGAGGAGAATTTGAGAGGGAAACCTGAAGGTGAAGAGCTAAGCCTCGAATTTGTGTGAATTGGTGATTCATGATATTTCACTTCCCTGTGAAGAAAAAGACGTGTAGGTGAATAATAATTCAAAGATTACAGCATTCATCAAAGGAGGAAATTACTTATTTATTAGCTAATGGTGTTTGGTGTTCTGGTCGAGGAATTGTTCTGTGTGGCTGTAGCTTGGTTTGATTGTATTTGAAGAGTCTGTCCTAACTGGATAATTGCATAATTCTACTTTTTTTTTTAATTTTTCATTTTTTCCTTGTGAGGATCTGCTGCCAGGGAAAGGCTTTTTGTGTGCCTGTACTTCAGATAATGCCAGTACAAAACATACAATTTTATCCTCCCCATATTATGCTGCTTCATATCTGGACTCATCAGCTGTTCACTTCTGTGCGCTCTATTATTCTAGGAGATGAATGTTTAATATTTGTACAAGTGATTGTAGAGCATTTAAGCATATGGCCTTAATAGCATTGAAATAGCCCTGATTTATAGTTTTTGTAAACTTGCACAGTGATCTAAGACTTCTTTAGGATAAAGAAAAATTAGAGTAGCTCAGAAATGCTGCCAGAATGCCTGGAGATGAGTTTATGTAAAAGAAAGCAATGAGGGATATATTGTAGTTTTAAAGTGAGCAGCTGTGAATTTAGAAAGCATCCTCATTCTTTTGCCCAAAAAAAGCCCAAACAAGTAAAAAACCAGGCCCTCCAAAAAACCCCAACAAATCAAATCACCCCAATCCACCTAGCCTAGCTCAGTGCCATTTGCATGGCGACCACATGCTCCTACGTGTTCAAGCAAAATTCTTGGCCGTGCTCTGTTTGAACATGGTGAATTTTTTCCATCTGTCTCTGCTGAGGGATGTTTTTGAGTCCAGAAATAAGTACTCCAGAACTTTACATCCTCTGTTTTTCTGCTTCATCAGTGTATGCAGATCAGGACTGCGGGGTGATTAATGAAATAGTCTATACAATAGGGCACGTAGCAGTCTCGTGGGTGGTGACGATTCAGATGACAAATGTCAGTGGTATTCGGTAGAGAAGACGTATGCAGCTCTCAGAAGCAGCTCTCAGAACCGTCTGTAACTGTGTAATGTCAGGAGGGCTCAAACTAGTAGCGATCTGCCTCGTGCTCACTCTCAGCATCCCACTGGCTTCTGACAGCTGTCCTGCAGTGCTCTGAGAAACCCGAGAGCCCACTACTGGGGCAATACACCAGAGAATATCTGCACTGACCACATCTATCTATTTTCTTGCTCTCCCCCCCGCTTTTTTTTTTTTTGGAAACAGTTCCATGTGTACGTGCAGATGCAAACTAAAGCAAGCTGAAGCGTGCTGTGCAGATGTACCTCTTGGGAACTAGCTGTTCTGTGGAAATTGTATTCTGAAAAATACTTGTAGGCAGTTAAACTCTTGCTTTTTATGGGTAGTTTTAATTCATTAAATGATGCGCCACTGCCTGCGAAGTTTTCTGTGTTCCCTTGCTAAGGGAATAAATAACGTCTCCTTAGAGAAATAGCTTATTTTTAATTTATGTGTAATAGAAGACTTGTAGGAAGCTGTTATTCTTCACATGAACTAGGTTCTGTGTAAAAAGAAGCTGAACAAAACCATTTGTAGTGGTATTTGATATAGTAACATTAGACAGTTGGTGTTGTACAGCTTGGTCCTCCATAATAATCCCCTAGCACCTTGCTTTCCCTCTTGACTCCCCAGTGACCTGCCCCCCTCCACCCATCCGAAATAAAGCCTCATTTAGAATATTGTCTTATTGTCTCATGGGTATTTCTCATTTCTTTAATTCTTCCCTAAAGAGAGATTTTTTTGTGTTTGATTGATGCTATCCTATGAGATACTTTGGGCTGCAGTGTTAGAAAAGATTGTCACGTTCATTTAGTATAACTTGTTCATGTAAGGCAAGGCTGAGTTTGGATTATGGATGCAACTCTTACATCACACCCCGTCCCCTCCTGAAACAGGATTTTAGAAGTATGAACAGAAACCTCATACCGGATCTACTGATTTACAGGGCTGGCTGGGTGGGTATGGCCTCTCTGCAAGCCAAGGAGCGTTCTGTTCTTGTGCTCCTGTCTGGCTGGGTCTGGGAGCGCTGGGCTTGAGCTCATGCGGTAAATCCTGCTGAGAGCGCACGGTCCTGCCCACTGCCTCCGCTTCGGGTAAAAACGTGCCTGTCCTGCCCCCTCGGAATGACAGGTTCAGCACAGCTTTGCCTGCTATAGGCTTTGCACACCCGGCCATAAGGCAGTTTACTGCCATGCCGTGATATGTTGGCATCACAGCAGCCCTTCAACTTGTAGAGCAAAATTTGGAGGATAGGAAAGAAGAGCTCATGGCTGCAGTAACACACGCAGCTTGCTGGTGTGGTAGAGCTCGTGTTGCTGGGAGACGTGATGGGGGATATTTTTATAGGTTGGTCTAGAAACTATTCCTAACAAGTGACATGAAAATTACTCTTCTAATCCCTTGTAAACGTTTCTGCATTCCACCCCATGATTAACAGATTTTGGAATTAGTCCAATTTAGTTGATTTTGAGGGAAATTTTAATGGAAGCCTGCCCTACTTATGAGATGATAATGAACTATCTATCGCTTGTGAAAAGATTAGAAGTTCTGCAAAGAGCTAAGAGCTCGGTCAAAATCTTTCTTTTCTGTCTGGAGAATACATACATGGTTTCTGGACCTGTCTTTCCAAAAAAGGGGTTTTATTGCCTGAGATGAGCTCAAATGGGTGAAACTTGAAGGCGTATAGACGTGAAGGTTATGGTGGACAAATGTGTTTCATGATAGCTACCTCTTTCTTTTTTTTCTTTAAAAAAAAAAAAAACCCAAACCCTGTACACTAAATATTCTTTTGCAGTGTGAAACATATGGTTGAAATACTGCCGCAGCACAAATAGTTTTGCTCTGAGTTCTCACAGTGTCGTCACTGAATGTGTTCAAGGAAGGGATAATTTTGAATACATTTGCCTACACTTTGTTTTAGAATACTTCCGTAGTTAAGCATGTTGAAACAACTGCAGTTTGAGGCTGCTGTGTTGTTCCTCATCTAATGCAAAGCTTTTCTCTGGTATTTTTCCATAAGTAAGATGAGACAAGTCTATACCAAAACACTTAGTGGGTAATTAAAAGACAAAAACTTCCATCTTTTTAAAAAAATACTTGTTTATTTTTTTAGAATGTTGAATTTTTCAGCTTGGTTCTACATGTGCATGTTCTTCGTTTTTTTTATGTATATATATATATAT
>NW_010254843.1:0-26928 GCF_000690775.1 Eurypyga helias | reverse complement strand
GGGGGGCTCCGCGGGGCACGGGCTGGGCATCTGCACGGCGAGAGGATGAGTTCGGTGTATGAAACCTGGCCTGGTAACACCCTCTTTGGACCCCAAAAAAGCCGAAATGCTTTGCCGTCGCCGTGAGCTGAACGGGCGTTTCAGCCCGGGGCTCGGTGGAGACACACCAGCACCCTGGAAGGAGCGGGACGTTTTGGTGGAAACTGAAGAACCGCATTTTAACCCCCCCACGTTTCCAATTCACCCTCCATCGCAGGTTTGAGCCTGCGGGTCCTGCCCACGTAGGTTCAGATGGTGTTTAAGAAAGGCTGTAGTGGGGCAGAACCGACTCGAGGGAGAGCGTCTGTTTCGGGGTGTGGGAGTATGTATGTACCTGGGAAGGCAGACGTTAGTTTTGATCCTACAGATGTTTATACCTGCACAAATAAGGCTTGCTGGTGATATACGGATTTCCTGTATTTCTCCTGTATAAACAGAAACATGAAATAAATGCACAAAAATGCACAAAAAAGGGAGTATGGAGAGAACACACTATGCTAGGTGGCTGAGGTTCTTGCCATATAACTATAACACAAATATTAAAAGGCACCCATAACCTCCTCTTTGTTTTAATAAACACCAGAGATGTAAACAAATACATGAACCAAGAAGCCTATAAAATGCAAGATACAATTTGGGGGAAAAAACATTAGTGAAAGTTGTGAAAAACTTTCAAGGTTTGCAAGACCTTAAATGTCATAAAGTTGCCCCATTTTCTAATTAATTTGGTTTTATCTCTGTCACAAAAATGCTGTCTTAAAGCTGTTCTGCAAAGACTTACAACTTGTGACAATTTTTTTTTTGTTACGTGTAGACACCAAAAATGTTTTCTGGAGAAGCCCACCGTGCTTTGTAAACAAGCAGATATAATAGTGGCAAACATACATGTGTATCTGCAGGTAGAAGGAATGCTTCCCTCTCCATCAAATCTTTGCTGGAGGAGTTGAGTTCACTGTATCAAGAGATGTGTAGAATTTGTAGAATTCTGGATTAATCTTATCTGGAGTGTACACCTGGTCTCCCCCTTCTTTCTTTGCACTCAGAACTGTTCTCTCAACTTCTCTGACTCACAGCTGCAGCACTAATAATTTATCAGCCCGGTCACCTCCCTCATACTGGTTGAGCTGAGTCTTCTTCAAAGCCAAAGGAGTGAGCTGTTGGATGGCACGCGATACAGGCGGCATGCTAGGAAGGGGGATGCGAGTGAGCTTCAACTTCTCTTTGGTCATGAGTTCATGAGCCTTGTAAGCTGCTGGGCAGGGTAACCAGATAAAGTGGAGATTAAAAAAAATAACCTTTGAGTTGAGGCCAGATCATCTTTGATCTAAGGCAAATTTGCAATGCTTTGTTACTCTAAGCTTGCGCTAAAACAGACTTAGCTGTCAGCAGAATGGGTGGAGGAGTCATCTGAGCGGTGTTGCGAGGCAGAGGAATGCTGTTTCCTGCCATCTTGATGCAAGTGTCACGGTAAAAGGGATGGGTCTGAAAGCATTTTGGCATCTCTGTGATCCAGGTGTGGTACCAGCCCTTTGGAAATACCAAATATTACCACAAATGACGGCAGCCTCTAAGCTGCTCCAGAGTATACTGGAAGACTGTTCAGCAGCACGTGGGTCAGCAGTTGGGGCAACAGAAAGGTGGTTGGTTTGTACTCTGGACTTGTAAGTGAAAACAAAATTGTGTCCAAACTAGGTTATCAGACAAATATACAAACTGGATTCACTCACATCTGGAAGTAGCAGCCAGCCAAATATATTCAGTATCAAACATTTGGAATGGGATAGTTTCCTCTGAGTCTCCATGACCCAGGCTCCTAGTGATAAAAGGAAATGCACTGTATATGAGCTAAAAGTTATTTCAGTGCCAAATTTCACCCCCACTGTTCCCCCTCCCCTGCGCTCCTGCCTGGTTTCATGCGAAGGGCATTCAGTGCTGAGCCAAGCTTCCTTGTTCCCAATTTGTTTTGCTGCTTACCTTAATGTTTTCCTTTCTTTTTGCATATCTCTCAAATGCTGAATATTGCTGTGTTTGCAAACACAATCTCCCAGATACTGATGAGAAGACCTCGACATCTTTCCGTGTTGCTCTCCAGCCAGGCAAGACTCACTACAGGGGGACAAGTGGCTGTGGCATAAACATGATGTCTGGTCCCCTCTCAGACCCACCATAGCACCCACACATCAGCACTGTGCTTGCAGCTTTGGCAGAGGACTTCAACCAGATTCATGTCTTTCCAGAATCACAGCTAGAGATTAGGGCAGACACTTTAGGGATCTAAAGCGGCACCAGATGTCATAGGTAGGCAAGCTCCCAGCTTGTCTATTTACCCCTCTGCTGGGGTAACTTGAGGTAACTGCACTGCCTTCACAGAAGTTTTGGGGCTCTGTTAGTTTTGTTCTTTTTATTTTCCCAAATTAAACAAGTCCCAAGCTCAGTGACAAATCAGCTGAGCCCATCATACATTTTTGACTGAAGCTGGTCAGTTATGTAGAGATTTCATTACAACGACAGTTTTCAATTAGACAATGGCCGTTCTTGAGAGCATTTTCACATTTTTCAGTGGAAATTTAGAAATATCAACCATATCAAAAACTGTGTCCATTTCAAACCCAGTGCTTTTCTTTGAATAGAATTTTTAAAACTTGGGGTTTCGCTTCGAGCTGAAGAGTTGCCTTTTATCTTTTGCTATTTCCAAACCAAAACATCGGTTAAAATTTGCCCTATGTGTAAAAATGTCCCCTATTATGATGTTTTGTTTGTTTTTTAAGAGAAAAAAATATGTTCTATAGCAGTGTGACTGCTCAAATCCAGGGGCTTTGCAGGGACCTCCTCACATCATGGTTCCCTGGTGATGTGCAAGCTGCTTTGAAGCAAGGTCTGCAGACAGCTTCGAGCAGCGTAGGTGGAGATAATTTCCTGAATTCTGGCATGAGGGTATTCACACTCTGGTTATCATGCATCCAACAGTGTCTCAGCAGTACCTTATTGCCTTAGTGGCTGCTGTAAAAGCCTCGCCATGGCCAGCACCTGCACCTCCTGGTAGGTCATAAAAGCAGGGCAATAAGAGAAGAGAGTTCAAGGTGGGAGGTGATGGAAAGTTGCAGATTGATGTCTGACTGGGTGAACAGGGAGGGTACAAGGTGGAGGATGTGAGGGCCTCGGATTTTTTTGGCCATGGTTTGATGAGGCAGGGAAGAAGAGTGTTTGATCCCAGGCTGAATGTAGTGGTGGAGTAGAGAAGCAGCCATGCCTCCTCAAGCCTGTGTCAGTGAGCTGCTACAGGACCAAGAGCTGCTACTGCCAGGGATGCCCCGTGGCTGCTGGTCTGTAGGCAAATTACTTTTGGAAACGTGTTTAGCAGTCCCGGAGTCCTTTTAACTCATCCTCTTAGTAGAAGAGAAACAAACTACACTGCATTTCTCAAAGACCAAAGGAGATGATTTGTTCATTTGCTTGTACCTACCAAATAGCATCTGTTGGTAAAGACTACATATTTATGCCATGATTATAATTTCCTTAATAAACAATTTCTACCAGGGGACTCAGATAGCTTTATAAACCTTGTCCCTGTATTAATGTGGGCAAACTGAGATGCAGAACTGTTGAGGCATGATGTTTCCCAGGAGTTGAAAAGGAGTCAGGCACCCAGCTTTGCCTGGTTTTCCCTGGGAGCTGTGCATCTCAGGCCCCCTTGGAAATTCCAGCTAAGTGATTTGCCCCAGGGTCAGCCAGTGAGTCAGTATATGAAGTGGGAACAGAGCCAGGCTATCCTGACTCTCTGTTTCCTATCCTAACCGCTGGACTACTCACAGGATATTTGGTCATGCAAATCTCATTGCACAATATCTTGTCAGCAATGTTTTGCCATGAAAAAACTGTCATCCCCAACAGCACATGGGATGCCTTGAAGATAGAAATAGTAAACCCAAGACGTTCTATATAGTCAGTACTAGAGTTGACACATCCCACAATCAGATCTTATTACAATCAAATATTTGTGGTGAAAGGACAAAGATGAAATGATGGAGTCCTGATAAAATGGCCATTAAAGACCAGATGTATGCACCTGGAAAATGAGACACACTGCATTAAGTATCAGGCCATAAGTATTCCATTTCCTATTTGGGGTCAGACCTAAAGTCAAATGAGATCACTTCTCACGCTGAGAAGACTCTTCTCAGTCTTAAAAAATCATGTAAAAAAATTAAATAATGCAAGTCAGGTATTCATATAGGTTCACATAACCCAAAGAAAAATAATCTACATTTGTATATATAAACTCAGTTAGCTAGTGAAATGAATATAAATATATTAGTGCAGCCAGAAGGAGAGTTTGGCACTATAGATGCAACTGTCCCTACTATATTGAAATTAGTGACTTATAGTCAGCTATCTGTTCACTTATATATGTACACTTAAAAAGTATTCTTTCAGCACTTGCTCACTCAAATATTGCACTGAAATGAGGGACTGTTATGGGTAGCCCCAAACTACAGGTTCAGCTTTATAAATTATTTTAAATTTAAAATAAACAATATAAATAAAGTGTGTAATTTTCATTCTGTGGGAAAATAAGAACCCAGAGAATTAGTTAATAATACAATACAATTCTCTTCTTGATCCAGCAGTAAATAAATACAACCGGAATTTAGAAAACATTTCCCTTGGTATTCTATACAAAGACTGAACTTGCTGTAAGCTTTGCAGTGGGATGTCCATTAACTGAGTATATAATCTATCACCTTTTCATTACAGTGTCTTTAGCTGGAACACAAGACCAAGAAAAACACCACTTTGTCTTAAAAATAGCCACAGTCTCCCTCAGAAGCAGATTACACTGAATTACAACAGACTCTCTAGGTGGGGAAAATGTTCCTCATTTCCGCATGCCCATGGCCTGTTAGCATTATTTACACCATGGGACTTCCTAGATACTCGGAGGAGTGGAGCTCATTCTGCTAAGTGCTGTGGGAACGTGTAGCAAAAAATTGTATCTGCCTGCAGATACAAACTTTACACTCACATGGCGCTTCTCTGTGCTGTTTTGACAGTGCAAATGCATTCCAGCTGCCATTTTCCAATACATGTGCAATGCCATAGTTAGCTCCAGGGTACATGAAAACCTATGATATGTCATTTAATCATCATGTACCACCGAAGATTGGAAAGTAGAGCAGCCAGCCAACCTTGACTTTGCATCCAAGTGAGTAGAGAACAGTGCGTGATCATACCTTTGCATGCACTTGTGCCTACTGGAGTGTTTTAACAGCTTCATTACCAGGTGAGTTGAACCCAATTCAAGATCTATCTTTCCATTCAGCATATTATGGGTACAAATTGAAATCAGGGAGGTTTAGATTAGATATCAGGAAGAAATTCTTCACAGAGAGGGTGGTCAGGCACTGGAACAGGTTGCCCAGAGATGTTGTGGATGCCCCATCCCTGGATGTCTTCAAGGCCAGGCTGGATGTGGCTTTGAGCAACCTGGTCTAGTGGAAGGTGTCCCTGCTCATGGCAGGGGGGTTGGAACTAGATGATATTTAAGGGCCCTTCCAACCCAAACCATTCTGTGATTCTATGATTCTATGATATTCTGTTCACAATGAAAGGTAACACCCCTTAGCGTAGCTGAAGCCCTGTGATAGTGTAGGGCAAGGAATCACTGAACATGCTGTGAGGGTGAGCAGCCAGCTCTGAGGAAAAAGGTTTAAGGCCAGCACTGATGTCTCAGTAATGATTTCTTTGTTGCTAAAATTTAAACGCAGGAAATGAGCATATTTGGCCACTAACATGGATGAAAAAGGCTTCTGGGCAATTCACCATTTCCCAGTGAGCTTACTTCTTTTCCAGGCTGCCAGGTCCATTTGGAACACACACTGCTTCTCATCTCCTGCCTTCTCACCTACCTGGGATTTAAGTTCCAGCCAGCAGTGGCACAAACCTAAGCAAAATCAGGCCATGTGAAGGAAATAGTCAAGCATTCAGGTGCAAATATGCCTGAGCTGTATGGCTGAGCATGGCAATACTGGCTTTCTGTGGCCACAGTGAGCTTTACATCCAGCCTTCCCCCCCCCGAACTTCCTTCTCATTCCCCTTGCATTTGGATTTGAATTGTCAAAAATATTTGAAAACCTCTCTGCCAAGGCAATAACCTCGCTCCTGTGGAGGAGAGGAGAGCTGCCAGGGAGGTAGGCCACGCTGGCAATGAAATTGCATGTTAGACGTCTGTGATCACAGACCAGAGAGTCTGCTGAGGGTTATGCAGTGGCAAGAACTGATCATCAACAATCTCCAGAGATGAGGATGAAGCCTGATGGAGCAGAAGAAATACTACCTGCTTGTTTCTGGAAGGATCCTCCAGTTTCCCACTGTAAGAGTGAGTTCAGGAGCAAGATGGTATAATCAGGGAGTTTACTGTTTTTCTCCTGAGATGTATGTTGTACAAAAAGACAAGCTAAGACATTCAGCATCCAGCCAACCTGTGTCAGAGTCCTTTTCCTAGTTACTAAGCATGCCCTGGAATGACTGATCTGCAAAGAAAAGATTCACACTTTCAGCTGGATCCTGGGAGACAGGTAGAGTTAGAAAGCAATATCAGCTTGGCAATGTCCTTTAGGAGAGAAAACCCACTGATGTGGGGGCTTTAACTGCTTTTCCTTCCCACAAGCACCCTAAGTAGGAGGAACAGAGACCTGCACTCTGATCACACCTCCCTGTCTTCTGGCTCTGAGAGAACTGAGGGTCCGAGGCCTTCACGGGCTCTGCCAGCTGCTACACAGAGCAAATGCTGGCCCAGACCTGCTGCAGGGGAAATTCACTTGGGAGACCTCAGTTTCTTTTAAATGGGAGCTGACAAAAGCTCAAGAGTGTGACCAAAACCTTAAGTTGAGTGAGACTGTGGGTACTTGAATGTTTATGTCCATCCTGTCTAGGCTGGGTTATTTTATTCACTATCTGAGTCTGGATACAGAAGCAAATAAACCTGTTCTCCTCAGTGGACTTGGTTAGCATGAAACCCCATTTTTCTGCCCTCCACTCCTGCATTGGTTAGTTGTGCACTTTGTTCTCTGCTTCCAGCCTTTACTTCTGATTTTCAGAAGACTCCAAGCTTGACCCACTTGAGTCATATCACCACCATGATATCACCACCCTGACTCACTCAGTTCAGCTGTATTCTACGAAGATAACACAGCTTACAAATCCTCAGATGAATCAAATAAACAGAAAAAAATTTATGAAAGGGGATTCTAATGAGATTTTAAAGAAAGATTTAATGCTGTATGACTACTGCTTGGGCATGTGATAACATCTTCCTCTTTACAAAGCATTTTTTCCTCAGAAATAGCGTGATGATGATACAGGTAATGAAAATGTTTCCCACTGCCTTGACCAGAGACAGGAAATCTCTCCTGGTAGTCCCCATGAAATATATAGCTCTCATTTACCTCAGCAGCATTTCAGTATCCTAGAAAGAAATTCTATGAAGTCCCTAAGAAAGCCTTTCCCTAGAGTCGGAAATGGAATAATTCCATTTAAACTCAGCCAGTGCTGGCTCTGGGTTTGCTGAAGGTGTGGACAAAAATAAATACACCAAACGCTTTACGATACACATGGCTGAAACCCAGTTGAAGTCAAGTAGGTCAGAAAAAAGTTGGCCTGCTTTCTTCTGACAGGTTGGGGCAAATCTCACTTGTGTATGCACATTTGATTTGTAATCCAGTCCTTAGTTTGTCTCCTTCATTGAGAATGACCTGTTTTGTCTTAATTTTATCCCTCCCTGAAACCAGGGGTTTGTGTAACAGCTACACAGAACAGCTGCTTGGACTATGCATAGACCAGTTTACATTAGCCTGGTTTTTCTTGAGAAAGTCATAGTTTAAACAAATGGTTATGTCTATTTTAATCATTTTTGTCTTCTTTTGAAGTGTTTTTTCAAACATTAGGTTTTTTTCCTTCAAAATCAAGTTTAGCTTTACAAATTAGTCTGCTCTGTCATGTCCCCTTTAAACACAGCTGTTACTACAATGTAAACATAGGTTTAAAAATGTAGATAAACAGTTACAAGAAAGAGGGCTTCAAGTGTTTTTAACACATGGTCAGCTCTTGCTTACTTGATTTTCCTTGGTTTAAAATTAGAATTCAAAATACACGCTGTATTTCACAGATGTCAGCCCTTCAATAATAACACATAGTGTTTTACGTTTGGAAAGTGATGAACAGAGAGACACCAACTAATAATCCTCCAAATGCCCCCGTGAAAAAAGCAAGCATTATTTTATAGGTGGTGAAATGGAGTTACGTTGGTTAGAGTAGGAAACATTTGCAACGTTTTCCTATCCTTGCAAACAGCCCCAGTCCTGTCAGCGATAAGAGCTGTTGGAGTCCTGCTAGTGCTGCAATTACTGTATAGTACTTCTTTATATAGCAGCAGCCTGTTGGAGCACAAGGCAGAGACCAAGGCTTACTCCGTGGAACTAAACAGTTGATCCCTGTTCCAAAAAATGCAGAAAATCAAAATTAGTGGCAAAAATTCCCAATGTCATTCTATTGGTAGACCCCACAAGAGACCAGTCAAAAATAACCAACATTTTAGAAATGAAACGACGGGGCCAAGGTCATCACCAAGGGATGCAGTGGCTGGAGTTCAGAGTGGGATTTAAAGGCCTCTCTGCTGAGACCGTAGGCACTCATCCTTTCTTGGCAACATCACCTCTCTTTAAGAGAGCTATTCTCCTGCCTGCCTTTTTTGAAAGTTCTGCCATTATGTTCAGCAGTTAGCCTCACTGGGACATTACCAGACTGTTAAAAGAACGTCAGTCATGTAACGACAGAGTACGCCTGATTTTAATGTGAATACTTCTGTGAATGAGAGAAAGGGCATGGGGATCATAAATCTGAATGGAATGTTTTCTTTTTAATGAATTGAGAATGACTTCAAACTTAGGTAGTACTAAAATAAAGTGAAATTATGAATGAGCTCTCCCTTCATGGTTATCTCTAACAACCAAAAGTAAAGTGTATGGTATTTGTGCTGCATTTATATCAGACAAGTGGGAATGCCTACAGAGCCATTGAAAGTCCAGCATAAAATATTATACTATTCATTTTTTTCTACAAGACTGCATACCGGTTCCCCCAGATGAAGTTACACATGTGCTTTCATCTCAAAAGCTCATTTTCAGATACTTAGGACTATGTTAAAACATCACCTTTTTGGAATGCGTGTTTCCAGTGTTGGACTGAACTGCTTCAAGCAAAATTGGATAGGCCTTTTGAGAAAATGGAGAGTGAAATAGCATGTTTGAGGCACTATAAAAACTACTTGTTTTGCTTTTTTAAAATTGAGAACAGTTGCTTCTTAGGAAACAGAACTTCCAGTTTGCCCTGAGTGGTAGGACTCGGCATCAGATATCATCCTCTCTAAGAGTCAGGTACCAAGATCCCTTCTGAGGCCGGGGACCTCAGGCTGTAGCTTAGGCCCTCTGAGAAGATCGGTTGTGAGCTGACAGAGTTCAGACCAATATGTTTGCAGGCACATAGTAGATATTGTCACATAATGGACTATTGATATAGGAAGAAAGATTTCTTACATCTTAGGCACTGAAACTGGGAAAGACGGAAAGCATTAAAACTCTTCTCACCTTAGCCGTCAAAAAAAAAAGTCCCTAAGTTCAGACCATCTGTGGTCAATGGCAAGAGACAGGGTACCACTAAAGGAAGGTCTATCATAAAAAAGTGTTTCTAAGTAGAGAAGTTCAATCACTCCTTAGAGGTACTCTTGATGAAATAGAGAGCTGAAGTAGTTAGCTTTTAGTCAGCTAAAACTGCTGAGATAAAAACTACTTTCATACCAAATGCTTATCAGCAAAATAAAAATAAACCTAATTTCTTCACACACCCTGCAGCACATCCTTTGTTATGAGTGTCTACATTGTGTCATATGGAAGGAGGGAAAAGGAGGTCACTCTTACATAGCACAGAGCATAAATAATATCAGTTTTCTGATATACCATGCCAGTAGGTGAACCAAAGTGAAATTTCAATCCAGTAGTTGCTCTGCTGTTAGTTTATTTATAGTAAAATAGCAGAATAAGCAGAAGAAAATGGACTTTCATTTTTGATTAGTGGATGCTTTTAAAATAACCCAGCACCTCCCCTCCTACTATATGATGTGCAAAGAACGTGGCTTCATGAAGGGCTGTATCAAAGGAGAGATTGCAAAAAGGAGATCTTTTTCAGCCTGGTACGTTGTTTCCAGTCATTTTTTAGAGGATCATTGTCTTACTGAGCATAAAAATAGTGCAGACTGGATCATTTAAATTCTATCTTGCAAATAAAGGAATCCCTCACTTGATTTATTTTCCTACATACATCTAAGAAATTCCATGCCATGCACTCTCAGGGAAAAAGAAAAAAAAAAAAAGGAGGGATAGAAAAGGAAAAAGGAAGGGCAAAGGACAAAGAAGGGGGTGGTGAAAGGAAGAAAGGAAAAAGAAAAAAAAGAAGACAGAAAAGGAGGAGGAGGAGGGAGAGGGAGAACAGAGAGAAGGGGAAGGAGAAAGGGAGGGGAAGAAATGGAAATGGAAAGGAAAAGGAAAAGGAAAAGGAAAAGGGAAAAGAAAGAATTAACTAGGTGTTGAGCTACCTGCCCATCCATCCATATATTTACTCCACCACAACAAAGAATTCTATTTCAAGGCCGTGTGTTTTCCAACTTTCACTCACAACACACTTGAGTTTTCTCTCCATATGATGGATGGTTCATGATTGGAGATGAACAAGATTGAGATTTTCATGGTGTTTTCCCTTTCTTCTATGAAACTGAATATGAGATGGACACAGGGAAGAACCTTGTGAAGAAAAGATGATGAGTAAAACTCCAGTTAGTTCATCAGTACCCTGGTTTCAAGGCTAAAGGTCCTGTGTAAAGGAGAGAGAATAGGGATGCTTGGCACCTTCGTTGGTGGGGCCTCAGAGCCAACCCTGAAATGACCCTTGCTGCTTTGGACTAATGGACACACATCATACAGAGGTTTCCCTGGTTCCCAGCCCTACCATGACTGTGATCTGACCCAGGGTCATTCTTTCCATTTGTAATAGAAACACACATGTCACAGATTTTCTGCACTGTCATGAAAGCAGCTCCTCCGTGCACCAGGATACACAGGCTCTTTGGTAAAGAATAAGGCAAGAAACTTCATGTGTTAAGTTATACACCAGAGGGAGTCCCATGAATGTAGTACAAACATCCTGATATTACCAAAGAAAAGTCAATTTAAAAATGACAGGACTTGAGTACTGTGGTCCATAGTTCCTCCTGTCTGCAAAAATTCATGGCCATCTGGCTTCATTTACACTGCACTTTCCATAAGCAGCAAAACTCAGGGGCTGTTGAAAGTGAAATAGCTCCTTACATTTTTTTTCCCCCTAGGATGGATCCTCATCTATTTCTCATTGAGAAAACCATGTTAAACTGATTCCGTGTAGGTAATATTAGATAGTAGGTTCCATCTAGGTTTGCATGAAACACACACAGTTCTGGAATTGCTTTAAGGCAATATCTGAGATCTCCCAGCCACTTGGCCCTATGTGATGTGTATGATGAGGAAGAGCCCTCCTCCTCTCCCTGCTCACACTCTACATGAACATGCAGTTTTAACGTCAGCCTGTTTGCTGAAAGGATTCAATTTAATAGTTTGTCTCCTGTTTTCATCCATTATAATTCCTTTCCCCCTACCCCTCTGGAAACATTACAGATTACATTGCAGAAGACCAGCCAGTCCCTGCCTTTTCACCTGTACTTGAGTCAGCAATATTCAGCTTCTCCCTACAGAAATGACATCCAGAAACCTGCCATATACTTGCTTAATGACTTCAGGAGTTTACTCCAAATCTAGGCTTTGAACTGTGGGGGAGATGCAACAGATCAAACACAGTTCCTGATGTTTTGGCAGTTCTTCTTTCCTACTTTTTTACTGGGTTTTTTTTGTTTGTGGTTTTTTTTTTTTTTTTTAAGTGACTAAATGGGCTTTGTTTGTCTTTTGCATTCCATCAGGCTATTTATGTAACAGGTCTCACCATGCAGCTTTTTTATTTTTCTTCTGGGAACATAATGCAAAAGAAGGTAGTGCCTTCACTGAAGGCAACTCTGTTAATTAGAGGAAAGGCTTGTATTGTGTGAACATTTGATAACTCTGACTGTGGGCTGAGTCGCTGCTGCTCTTTGTCTGAGAAATTCAGAATCCATTAGGCTGATAGCCACTGTTCTTCTGAGGAAACTACAGCCCTTGTGGCCCTTCCTGTTTCCTTTCAACATTCTTAATGTGATAGTGGAAGAGGATATCCTAAGGTCAGACATTAAAATGTAAAGTTGTGAGGTGATGATTAAATGGGAACACAGTGAAAACTTCACTCTTCATTATTTTAATATAGTCCAGCCTGTGCTGATATAATCATTTCCAGCAGATATTTAAGGTAGTTATAGAAATGATGAAAAAAAGGGCCTTTCATTTATTATCTTAATTATATTCTGCGTGATGCTTTTTCTTTTCTTTTCCCAGAACCAACATTAGATGTTTGTATTTAAGTCTTACAAGACCATTTTAAAAGACAGTTATATATTTTCAGCTCTGTATTGCTCTTTGATCTTTCCAAGTATAATGTCTCACAAAGTGTTATAGCAGTGGCCACTTCAGTTGAGTTTCATAAACATTTTCCATCATAACTCCATTGTTCCATAGTCTTGTAGGTTTCTGAAAGAATCCTTTTGGGCTGAAACTGTCTGCTCTCAGTCAATGCCTGACAGTAATTAGTTTGAAAATTAGGGAAACATCTGTCCATTTTTTTTTAACTTATGGGAACAGTGGAGGAAATGAAGCAGCACTTTTCCCATGGTAAGTGCTACAGCAAAACCAACTGAAATATTAATCTTGAATTTTTTTCCACGGACTAACTGTAATTAGTTTCTTTACAGAACATTTTTCATCTATATCAAACCCTACAGGTAGAACAAGTAACAAGTCTCCAGGTGCATGGTGCTGGTAGACATGATCTCCCAGCTTGCAGCAAAGTTATGATTCAGCAATGGGAGAGTCCAGCAGGACTGCTCCTGGGCTTGAAGGGAGACGCACACATTCTGAAAATGGGTTGTAGTTAAAGGGCCAACCCGAAATAACCAAGGCAAGCTCCCCCACAAAAATCACAGAGTAAAATAAAGCGTTGTACCTTACATGGTGAGTGGGGGGCACGAAGGCTGTGGCAGGCTTTACTTCCCAGCTGCGAGGGGAGGGAAGGCAGGAGAGGTGTGCAGGCGGTGTTGGCAAAAATCATATGCACCCCACACTGGCTTTACACTTACAAGAAGAACACCAGCTCAGGCAGACAGGGACATCTTTCAGTTCTTGCTTTCATTATTTAAAAGCCCAAAGTATTAATAATTTGCATTTTTTAAAACATAGACTCAAAAATACAGAGGATGAGCAGCTAAATTACAGTTTTCTGTTGGAACATTATTTTCACAACATTTTGTGATTTTAACCATTCATCTGTAGCAAAGCCTCAGTCCAGACTTTTCTCCTCCATTTAATTTTAAACTGAGTACAGAGTGAGCACAATAACCTTGGTAAATGAAAATGTCACATGATTTCCTTTCTGCGATTTGAGCGGTTGTGTCTGCAGAGCTCTAATGAAGGAGGGTTAGTACAAGAATGGAGAGCTTGAGCTCCAAGCACATCAAAGCCCTTCAGTGTTTGTAGAGCTCATGGGCAAAAATGCAAATGCTGTGTGAAATTCCAATTTGAGTGATGTATTTGGATGAGTTGTGGTCCTCTTCTATCTGCTCTTAGGTCTTCATCTGGAAAGAAAGTATGAGGGAAGTGGATGAAAAAAGCATAGACAGTAAAGATGTGCTAAGATTAGGCACATCAGTAAAAGCTTTGAGACTAGTCTCTAAGTTGTTACACCTGGCCGGGATTGCAGTCCTTTGCCAATTCATGTCCAACACTTGGAGCATGATCTAACTGTGGGCTTGTGCAAGAGGTAATGAATTTGTTCAGTTTTAACTTCAAGTCTGGTATTTTTGCTTTTCCTTTTCCTTTAGAATCATTAGGGCTGTCGCTACATCACCTCAAGGAAAGGGAACAGACTCATGGTGTTTTGAAGAGACGTAAGGGACAGTTATTGGCCAAGGCTGACCCCTTTCAAGTCCCATTACATAGAGTCAAAAGCTCGCAGCACTTCCCAGGAAGCATTCAGTAATTTGCAGGAATGGGTTCTCAGGATCTAGGTCACCTAATGAATTTTAACAGAGCGGAATCACATTATGAATGGAAAGCACCACATAGCAGATACTTTTCTTTTTTTAAACTGGCTGCCTGTAATTTCTGAAGTACAATTGATTTCTTTCAGTCCCAGCCCTGTTGCAGATTGTGTGGGGATGACAGAAGGATTTGGATAGTCGAATGTGCAATTCTACTCCAAAAACTGGCTTCAAAATGGCATTATGTATTAATGATTCCCAGAACAAATTTGCTCAGTTCACAAGTGAAAAGCTGAGGGGTTTTATATCTGCCAGCTCTGCGAATTCCCCCTGGGACGTGAAGATCAAGCTTGCGCTATTTCCTTCTCACACATCATCATCACCGTCATCATCAGTAATAAAGATTATGAGGACCAAACTGTGCCTCAGTTACGCCTATGTAAGTTCCGATGTGTTTTGTGGGGTTACACAGATGTAAGGAATTGTCCTCCTGTGGTTGTAAAGCCATGCTGCATGGCCAGCATTGCCCAGGGACCTGCGTCTGGGGTGGGCTCCAGCCCCTTCTCCCATGCCCTGCAACACAGGGGTGGGGGCCTGTCTGCGTGTGACAGGTCTGACCCTGCAGCATTACCTCCCAGTCAGCGGAGATGCTGCCCTGGGTGAGCCCTGCAGGGATTTGTGGGTGGTTAGGCACCGTGCAGGCAGCCTTGCTCATACAAAAGGTGAAGGTCTGCTTGTAAATGCCATGGTTGGATCCAGCAAGGCAGCCAGGACACAGTGCAGGTGCTCAGGACCCAGGCATCCTGGAAAAGGCTTTAGACCTCATGTTTGCTGTCCCAACACCTGGGGATGCCTTCTGGACCACAGGGCTCAGATCACGGGCTGTCTTTGAGCCTGGACCCATGCCTGCGCTGCAGAGCAGCTCCTATAGCTTCGGTCAGCTGAATATGTAAAGGAGCTAAATGACTTCCCACAATTTTCTGAAAAGAAAGGCAATATTACAATGAGATTTATCCAAATTCATAATACAGTGCCTAATGGGGAGCAGAGTTCCTGGGGAAAGAAGTGTTATTTTTCCTGAGAAGTGTTATTTTGCCACTCCTCGGAAGGGGGCTGTGCTTCAAACCCTGTGTGATGGGAGTGACAGAAAGTAAAAACTGGCCTGAGACACATCATCCCTTTTCCATCAGAATAACGAAGGCGTGCTCCAAAGTTTTGTAAGGGTCTCCCAGCCGACACTTCTCTGTGGAGATACAGCGTTGGACAGTGCTGAGCAGCTATGCTTCCTGTATAGGATTTCAGGATCAGACTCCACATGAGTTCAAAGTCTTCCCATAATGCGGGTGCAGTGATGCAATTGAGAAAGCAGGTGGCTTTGTGTGCTTGGAGAGTATGTTCAGGGGCATTTTCAACTATGTAATGGCTTTGTCTTTTTATGTTGCTTTGTATTTGCTGTCTACCTGATGCAGGCTGTGCTTGGGAGTAACTCCAAGGGCCTCACTGCAGCTACACAGGAAGCGGTAAAAGAGAACTAGACCATATATTTGTTAAACTCTAGTCTTTTGGGGAATATTTTAAATTTATTGCTTCCCTGGATTATTTTTTGAATACTGCAGGTGCTTGGATAGTAAGACCCATCTTCTAAGAAGCACAGAGCAGAGCTGACCAAAAGCTTTTTTGACCCACTGTCTCTGTACCCTTTCACTGCTGGGCTGCTCTGGGACAGCAGAATTAATCTGGCGTAATTTACATGGCACCAGGTGTGTTCCTAAAGAGTAATAGCAGCTTTCCCGATGGATGCAAGGGGTTGAGAGGATGCTGAAATCCTCACAGCTGTTGTCCTCTTCTCTTTACACGTCGGTCACCTCTCCCCTCTCTTGCATGCCCTTGGCACTGGTGCTGCCATGGGGTTGTCTCTGTGCTTCATGACCCATCACAACTATTTCTCAAGCCAGTCAGATTCCCTTTGCTCTAAGTGAAACCCTCTTGTATGAAGGGATTGGAGTGGAGGTGGGAATTCCGGTTTTGTACTAAGAAGTAATCTCATCCTAATATTTTCTTTCATGCCTCAAGCTTCTACCGATGTGAACTATGCAGGTGTTTGTAAACAGACACCCTGATGAGCTACTCTGGGTCAAATTGCTCTGTTTGTATCCTGAAATGCCAACAAAACCATCACAAATTGTACAATACGCTGGGAGCACAGACCCTCTGCTGGGAAAAGCTTGTGTTCTGCAGACAAGTCAAAGGCTGTGGGAGAAAGCAGGCACAAAAAGGTGAGGGGACTTCCTGTGCAGCTCACCCAAGGCTGCACAGTAATTACTGTGAAAGCCAGGAGTAGAGTCCAGGTTTGCTTCTGTCCTGGTATCCCACTCCATGAAGATAAGAATCAGGAACCTCTTTACAGTTGAAAGCATTTTTCTATATTGATCTTCTTTTGGCTTTGGAATGAATTAAAAACTGAAACATACACTAAGGTTTAGGGTTGATCATGACCAGCTCATATACAGCTTGGTCTGAAAGAAGTGTGCTAGATTTATGTTTCCCATACATACACTGTTATCATCATGTGTGTGTATATGCACAGCACGTGTGAGCTATAGCTCATGGAAGCCCAGATCTTCCTCATAACTTGTACACTGTGGACAATAAGCCCATGTAAGTGTAATAAATGCTTTTTTTGTAGCTTTTGGACACGAAAAGCACTTTGAGTTCCCTGCAATCTGCAGCTGGGGTCAAAGGGGATGTTGTCTGTCTTCTTCAAGCACATTTTTTGGTTTCACACATCCTTGGTGTCTATGAAGTAACCATCCTGGCTTCCCAGGTAGCCAGGGCCAGGGGCAGTGTGACTTAGTTACACAAGCATGATTGGAACTGAGGTGCAGGTGAGGAAGGAAAGTGTGCAGGAGCACAAGGTGGTGTCACTTACATGCTACAGGGATCAAAGATCAGATTTTCAGAAGCAGCAGAGTGAAGAATGTGAAAATACCTGCCATGTACTTCTCGCAACCTCTTGTTAGTTGTCTTCCCTGCAACAAACTTGCCCCTTGCTCTCAACAGGTATCTACTTACAGCAGCTTACAGCCAGGTAACTTAAAGCACCTTGTTTCAACCTGATGCCTAGTCCTGCACAAGGTGATATGATAAGTAGGCACTTTATAACATCATAGAAATCCCCTACAGAGTGAACTAAGTGACCTTAGTCCAGCTGCTTGCTCCTGATGTGACAAGTGTCTTTTCTTTAACAATATTTTATAAAAGAAAAAAAAATTCTTCACTAAGAGTCTTCACTAGACTAATTTTCTTGTTTAAATCTCTGTGGAAGACTCTGGTTTTACTCAAAGCCTTTAGTGTTATGCCCAGATAATTATTATCTACTTGTACAGTAGGTTTCACTTTCACATTATCTGATCAAATCATCTAGTAATTTTTAACATCAAGCATCTAACTGATAGGAAGCAATTCTGTGTTAGGATTTCCTTTACCCTAGGAAGTGCTCTAGCAGATAAGATTTTTGCCATTCCTACCATTATTAGAAATAAAAATTAAATCACAGAAGTCCTGGGTTCCCTCATGTGCTTTAGAAAGTCACCTGCCTTTGCACTGTTTTGGAGACACTGGTACCATGGGTACCTATGGCGTAAGCATTAATGTACTGAGACACATAGTTACACTGTCTTCTTGTCTCCACTTCCTCTGAGCAATGCTAGATGATGGGAACAAGGTTTGTGTCTTCTTCACACCCTTTCATCTGTCCACAGCAATACCTCTTAGTGGCTTTCTGCTGGATTTAATTTATGTCATGTTGGATGTTTTACTGAAAATTCAGAGAATTATAGGGCTTGCATGGACCTCAAACCATCCCGTACCACAGTGGCAGCCAAATGGGGACCCACAGGCCAGATCCAGACCACCAGAACAGCCAGATCATATCACTACTCACTCCCACCTATAATCCATCCTCCTTCAGGAGTGCCTCCAAGAGGTGAGCAAGGGCTGGGGTGCTGGATGAACTGTCACACCAACCCACACTCACTGCTTCTGGGATTCCTCTTTGTGTGACCATACACGCATCCCCCAGCTCACCTTCAAAAAAAGGTCCATGTATCATCTTGTATCCTCCACAGATTTTCACCTACAGTGACTGTAGATGTCACTACCTCTTGTGACATGAACTACCTCTTCAAGGACCATGTTCTGCTGCTTCTTTTTGGCATCTCATTTGTTCCTTTACTGATGAAAAGGAACACAAATTCCTCTGGGTTTTCTGACAGTTGTTTCATAGACCATGCACTGGCCTTCTGCAATGCTTGTGGTCTACAACCAAGCTGGTGTCTTGCAATGCTTAGTCTAGAAGTGCATGTAGGAACAGCCTTATTCAGTTATTGTATTTGTAGAATAAAGCATCCACCTCTCTACCTCTACCTTAAACAGAAGACGTAACCACCTTTTGCTCAGTGTATTTTGTGGATTTCACATTTCCGTCATTACAGTTCCTACCTAGCCAAGGGTTTACTGAGCTTTTTCTGTTTGTTGATTTTGAGGAGGAGGCTGAAATTAACCAACATACACACATTTATTTATATGTATATGTCCATATATGTGGCTATATATAACAATGTGTATGTTTTTTACACACAGTGTTAGAGTAGGAACAGTTCTCTGATAGTTCACTGTTTGCGCTCTTCAGTGTTAGACTAGTCCCCTTCCAACGGTTCTGGTTGTCTGGTCATTATGTAGTTTATGTTAAGAGAAGGTTGCATTCAGCATCTCTTCATATGATGAGTACTGACTCCTTTGTTCCCTGGGAAACAAATGCCTCTGCAAGAAGGAACTCCCTTAGTGTGAAAGCAAACTGTGCCAGCTAAGCTCCTGCCACTCCTCCAGCAGCTCGGCTGGCTGCTTCCCACCACTTCTCCCAGAAGCTACCAGCCACCTTTCTTGCCTATTGCTCAAGGACTTCTCATCCCTTCTCTCTGTGGGTATGAGTAGGGTGCCTGTGGAGAGATGCTCTGGGCTCCGTCGGGAAGGCAGAGAGGGCAGAGATGGACAAGCAAAAGACCAACAGGGTCTCGTCAGCTCCAGGTCTGCAGACCCCCACTTCCTCCTGAGCACATTGTGGGACTGATGTCAGGTAGAATGGAGGGCCCTGGCTCCTCCCCAGCATGGTCCCGTCATTGCTGGGCAAGGCATGGGCTGCCATTTGGAGGAGCTCAGGCTGCTCCATGTGCTGTGGACAAGTTCCTGCATGTGGCAGAAGAGCAACCGGGTCTCACTGTGCACCTGGGATGGGTGAAGATCCTAGCTGCCCATGCATTGAGATGGTTTCCAGGGCTTCCTCCGTGGTTCTGCTTCTCTCCCTGTCCTGTGGGTTTTCCACCAACCCCTTGCACAAAAGGCGAGGAGACCCAGACATCAAGGAGTCTCTGACCCCAGTGCAATTAGCCCTGGGGGTCAAGGGGCCACCAACTGGCATCTTATTTGTCTTGTTGTCCTTGTCAGGATCCCTGGCTGAGGCAGGAAAGCAGGGGTTATATAAGCAAAGCATAAAAGCCATTGTTTTCTGGGCAGTGAACAGATCAGGTGAATGCTTTTTCCTTTCTCCCATCTGCTGCATTGTGGACCCTTTTAGACAGAACAAGGATCTACACAAAAGCCAGGGGCCAGCTACAGGTTTTGGTATTGTGTGGGCCTAATTCTTTAATCCCACACTATTCTTACTAGGTGATCACTGACTGACTGGAAGTACAGATTTTAAAAGTGCAAAAATGGAATCACTTGAACCATGGCTGATTGAAAGGGAGGAGACTAGACCTTCAACAACAAGTAGATCAAATTTAGCTGGTTGTAGGATTGACATGTCTCCGGTGTCGCCTGCAACAAGGACCAAATGTTAATTGCCTGACACTATTAAACACCTCATCAGCTGTGACTTAGGGCTTTCCCTGTGCATGACTTCGGAAAAAAAAAGCTTGCCTTTATGCTTATTCCAGTTTTGTGATTTTCAGTGGACCTATTTTTCCAGTGCTTATGGGGGTAATGTACTTTGTTGCCACCGTTTTGCAAACTACTTTTGATGAAGCACGTAGAGGAAGCTTTCACACAGCCTGGATTCACTAATTGGAAAAAGACTTGAGACAAATCTGAACGGCACCATGTTTCCCCATGTCATCACAGACCTGTTGAAACTCTTCAAAAGACCACAAGAAATGGTGGTGACATACTTAGTTTTCAGAACTCTCAGAAGAAAGGAGAAAACAGGAAGATTCTAATAAAAATGCTAAGTACAATGTATTATCTTGCCAACGAGAACTTGTCCTACCAAGCCATTATTCAGAACAAGATGAAAATATGAAGAAATTGACCGCAGCTTTTTTCAACTGTTTTTTCAAAGTCAGAATATGATCCCAGGACTTTTAAATGGTTGAGAAAGAGTCGAGTCAAATTCACAGATTCTGTTGTGTTGCTTGAGTAGTAAAGGGTATTTCTAGGAAGTTTCAGGGAAAGTAACATATGTGGTAAATAAAAATCTGACTTATCCAGTGAAGGGCAATTATATTTATATCTGCAGTATGCACGTGACCATATGCAGGTGAAGGGTTTGCTACAAGACAGCCTGTACACTGGCAGAGATTATATCTGCATTAGAGTCATCTCCAAATCTGAATATTGATTACTATTGTGGAACATGCTATGCTGGCTTTGTTTGGCAATCTAAAATCCATGAGAAGAACCACAACTCAGGAACACACATTATCATGGACAAGGTATGGCCTTGCCAACCACAAAGGATGAAGTGGGATGTTGTGAAACAAGAGCTCAACAAGGGTTGAGCAATATGGCAATTCAGATGGGAAAACGCAAAGGAACTGATACTGATAGAGTTTAGAAAGTCTTAAATATTGTGTAGAAAATGCATGGGTTATATATTACAGTCACAGAATTTCTTTAGCCTGGAAAATAACTTTTTGCTTCACTCCATGCACCACATCAAACACAAATAATTCTAGGAACAAACCCATGGGAAAGTTGGGAGTGAAATGACTGGTTGAATTTTAAAGGTGATTAAAGTTTCCAGGAAGATATCAAGAGTGAAAGAAGAACCCAAACACCTACACTGAGAAAAGAAACTTCATAGACTCAGCAACTCAGAAATTGTAATCCATATTCAACCAAGCTATGGGCATAAAGTCGCCCATAATAATGCCATTATTTAAAATGTTTAGGTTTTCAAAATAACTCAGACTGTAAGAGGAATAAGTGCTCAATAAGATATATTTCTTTTTTCAATCAAAATTAATAGACTTTTTTGCTTACCCTCTTGCAAAATTACTAGAAACTTCCCAAAAGATAAATAGAGATATTACAGATAGAGTTCAGAGTTTGTGTCCTTGAGGCAGTAAGTTCCAGGGAGAATGAAGCTAGGTGAAATAAAGGTAAGAAGTTAAAACTCAATTGATAGATTACATTAAATCCCTGCATCAAAATCAATATTTAGGAGAGACCCTAATTAATGCAACTTTAATATTTTTCAGTACTGATTTTAACTTTGCTTTATATAGCTTTGCTTTCCATTTAGCCAAACTGCATACCTCATGATTTCTGAATTGGTACAGTTGATAACAATTATTTTGGTGGGACCCATGCTGCAAAGGACATATCTAGTGCTCAACATGGAAGGAAAAAGTGGTTTCAGAAGGACAGTCATGGCTCAGTTACTGCATGATTTTATAAGTCTACCAGGACAAAACTGACGACCTTACAGCTGCTGTAGAATTGTTTTCAACAAATGACACAATCAATCATGCACTAGAACTTTTTTAATATTTATAACTCGTGTTTTATTAATACTGCAAAGAGTAGTGTTTCAAATAGTAGGTTTTTAACATGAGTAAATAGTCCATTTTTCACAAAGTGAGATAATCTCATTCTGTCCCCTACTCTATCTCCTTTATAAATAGTACTCCTAAATATTGAGGAAGAGACTAAATCTATTATCCCAGTATCCTGTGTCCTGCAATTGTGTGTGGGAATGCAGCATGGAACTAAATAAAAGAGAAAGGTTTCCTCATCACTATGTCTCTCATTCAAATCTTGTTAGTCAAGATTACTGGGAGATGCTGTTAAATGTGCATTTCATGACAAATGATGTTTCAAGCTTCTAAACTCAACCGTTTCTTGGTATTACAGGTGAATTGAAAAAAAACATTTAGAAACAAATGAGCATGGTCTTTTGAGCCCCACGCACTAAGACCTCTCACAAGGGTCTTTGTAAAAAGTGAAGCTGATTTTGATTTTCACTCTCCAGAATAAAATAAGAAATGTGGGAGGAAAAGAAATAAAGATAAAAAGAAAGCCACAACAGATAATGGCATGTGCAGTGGATTTGTAAAGCACCTTTTTTTTTACCAGGATATTATCTGCCACATGAATAAAGAGTTTTGAGTACAAACTTTACTTTTATGTACAATAAGTCAATTGATTTGTACCATTTCTTCAGCTTGCACAATTGTTCTACATCAGAGAAAATACGTCCCTCTCCAGCCGGGCAGTAACTGCAGCCAGCACCTCTCTCATTCCAATCACATACCTTTTTTTAGGCAATATATTACATACAAAGAAACCATTGTACTTTCATTCCTGCCAAATGTGATACAGCTTACAGGAGACAAAAGAGCAGAATGGTTCCTTTTAATAGATCTTGAACCTCCAAGTAAATATATAGAGGTTGCTCAAGCGCTAACCTCTGAAAACTGAACCCTGCAGCTTTGATTGTAGTAGCTCAAACAAACCAAACTCTGCAGGGCTTGCCCAGCGGTAATTGCAATAAACAACATACAAGGGCTCCCAAATATTGCTCAATCAGGCATGGTGTTGGCCACTCGCCAGGTATCTGATGGCCACTGCATACAATGGCACAGCGTGTAACCGCCCAGTGGCAGGGATGGTGGCAGCCCAAGGGACCAGGGTGGCTTTCCTCAGCTGTCTCCGTGGGTCACCCACAGAGCAGAGAGGAGCCACTGGGGGAAGTGTGGACATCTGTGGATCACATTTAGCCTCTGCACCTCGCCTGGTGCTTACACATAATGAATCAAGGAATAATACATACACAAGTCGTGGAGAGCAGTAATACAACAGAGTGCAACAGTTTTAGCCAAAATAAACAAAAGTAACAGCACTTTCCATTCAGAGTGATGCTACTCGTAACTACAGGCAGCCTTTTATTATATTTAGAGCAAAATACTGTAGGGAGAATATGGCACTTGGAGAAGAAAACCGTTTGTGTAGAGAAAGGCCCGCTTCCGTATGCATTGAAGTCGCCAACAAGACTACCACTGCTCCTTCCCAGGAGGCTGGTTTCACCCAGCATCAACAGTGACTTTTGCAGGTAGTAAGCTTGCGTGTTGTCATGACAGAGCTTGAGTGAAACACTGGTGGTGAAGGGAGGGTAATTCTTAGCAGAGGGATGGATGTACAACTTCCCAAGTACCTGGGAGCAATTCCCCTGCTGCCTTCACTCTGTGCTCTGCTCCACTGCCTTCCCTATAAAATGTGTTTGAGCACATAAAGCTGACTTCTGCATGCAGAGAAGAGTTCAGAAGAAAAACAAAAGCTGAGTTTTCTTTCAGGATTGCCAATATGGGCAATATCACTTATTTGTAGCTATTACTCTGGTTGACAGGAGGCTAGGGGGAAATAATACTGGCAGAAACACCGTACCCGATGAGAGAACCCCAGCTAGAAGGCAGTAACGAAGAGACCAGGCAGTGACAGTATATAAATTAATCATGAGTGCATGACGGGATGCTTTGTGCAAAAAAGCAATTTGCTATTTTTGGACACGTTCCGAGGGAACCTGAGTAAATCAGTGACATAAAGCATTCCCCTTTTCACAGCTCAGGACTCAGACATGAGACCCTGGCTCATGTTGGTGAGCACTTAGTCACACCAGCAGTCCCACTGACTCCAAGAGCATAACTCATGTAGTCTGTTTTGTTCTGGGCCCCCTGGTTCAGAATAGCTACTGATAAACCAGGGCAGCCTAAAATCCAGCAATACAATTGATAAAAAGGTCATGGGCCATGACCTACAAGGGAAAAGCAGGTAGACTTTGGTCAGGCTGGAGAAGAGGTGAAATGGGTGTGTGCCTTTTGTCAGGGGATGATGCAGGTGTTAGTGAATGATTTAAAAAAACCCAACACTCTAGAAAAATGTTCCTTGAAAAGGAGAAAAGAAAGTGCAATAATACCATTATAGTAAAACTCACCAGTGCGAATACATGAAAAGGTCTTTAAAGATGTGTTCAGTCAGGCAAGAATAAGTATACCCTGAGAAATCACCAAGGTATATAGAGCCCCCACTGAATAGACAAAGCCAGACTTAAGACTTAGGAGTGAATGTTAAACAAATATAGCATTGAAGTAACAGTATTAAAAACTGCTGCAAACTTATCCCCTCCAAAACCCAGGAGGGCACTCAGTAATGGTTCCCACACCAATTTTGTCAAAATTAAAGGGCACTCCAGTCTCAAAAAAAAATGCCAAATCAGATGTATAAATAAAAACAATCTAAATAAGTTATTAAACAGCAACAGTGGTCATAACAATTTCATCACTGAGTAAGACAAAAACCCACATTTTAAGCCTTTCTTGATGTGAGATGGAGACATAGCATGGTAGATTTCAGAAAGAGGAAATCACACACAACTGGGCTGTTGGAAGATTACTGATATGCCAAAGGGCTTGTGACCACAAAACCTACTAAATGGTGCTCAAGTTGAATATAACCTGAATATAACCCGGCTACATTAAGGCTGGAGATTTACACAACATTAGGGCTCATACAAGCTTCACTTTATCTTAAAAGGTATCCAGTACAAAAAAGACACTATTAGGCTGAATAATGTCACAGGACAGGAAGACCACTAGTACTATAAATTAATTAGAAGCCAGCAAGACAAAGAGGTACAAAAATCCAGCCTCAGGGTCATGCTTCTCCAGGCTGTTGCAAGATAAATGGGGGAATTACTTGTGTAAAGCACATAGCTGGAAATCACGTTTTAACTCTATAGCCAACTCAAGGCTTTCCAAGTGCAAGGAGATATTAAAAATTATGCCAGTATTATTAACCTGATTCACAGTCTCCAGATAAGCTCCTTCTAGCCAAGAAGACAGTATATCCAGCAACAATATTTCTGTCTTTCCAAAGCTGAGGACAAGACACTCCTAATGCAGCCAAAAAGCAATAACATTCAGACATTCCTCCACAGTTTAGACTGAACTTGCAGTGTCCACATGAAATACAAGACGAGTATTGTCAATATACTCTACCTTATATTTTATAATCATCTCCCCAGCTGGCTATACTTTAAAGAACACAGACAGCAAAGCTGACCCATATTTCAGAGTCCTCAGTGACGAGTCCAAGCAGCCATCACCAGGAATGTGTGCCAGCACTCAGAAAGGACAGGAGCAACTGGAGAGCAGTTTCAATTAAAACAGCAATATCCCTGGCTGCTGAAGCGACTGTCCGTGATCAGATATGTCACTTGCTGCCAAGAGGTCCCACAGGTCCCGCACAAGCAAAGTAGCTTGGAGATTTTGATCTTACATAATCAGGAAAAAATTTACAGCTTCTCATGCGTGATAATGACTCCAAAGAAAGACCAAATGATGGACCAGCATCTGAACCAACATCCCTTGAGGTGGAAGAATCACTACCATTCTCCAAAAAAGGAGCTTCACGATGAGCTGGCAAGCACTCCACAAGAAGAGGTGATTTCTTGAGGAGTGGGTGAAATGTTCATGTGTTTTAAAACAGCCTGTGTTTATTTATTTATTTATTATTCAGTAAATAATGCGTTAATAATGACTGTACCTTTGCACTTGCTTTAAATAACTGATGGAGAGGAGAGAATTACAAATGGTTGTTCTCAGGGTATAAGAATGTCAGATGTGGCCCCACCAGAAGCTGACCGTAACCCAAGCATACAGCAACAGCCCATGGAAACCTCAAGCTCCTAGTCAAAAGAAAATAGAAAACTTGCTAAAAGACAATTGACCCTTTCCAAAATGGACATTAACAAAGTATTCATAGCACTTCTAGGAGGTAGCTATAGAAGGTGATACACTACGTAATCCTGTGGCCACTTTTATGTCCCAGCTTCAGTCATGTCCCCTGCTTCTACTCCCCAGATACCTGGAAGTCCAGCAAATTTTAGGATGCTCTTTAGCCATTTCCTCTCCTGGCTGTAATCCAAATGCTCCAACGCCAAAGGTTTCCTAGAAAATGGAGGCAACAGGGTATGGTATAGAATTCATGAGTCAAAAGTTTCCTTTATGAATAGCTCACGGTTATTGAAGAGCCACTTTCCTGGCTAGATGATTAAGTTACATCCATTTGTCAGTGGAGTCAAGCACTGGAAGAGGTTGTCCAGAGAAGCTGCGAAGTTTCTGTAGTTGGAGGTTTTCAAGACTTAACGGGACAAAGCCCTGGGCAGCCAGGTCTGAATTCAGTGCCGACCCAGGTTTGAGTGGGAGGTGACCTGCCGAAGTCCCTTCCAGTTTGAATTATTCAGATCTGTGACTTACACTTATGTCATGGAATTTGTCATAGAATGGTTAGGGTTGGAA
>NW_010254842.1:32095-33926 GCF_000690775.1 Eurypyga helias | reverse complement strand
CTAGCCGGAGTCAAACCACGACAGAGAGAAACACGAAAAAAAGCTAAGGAGGTCTACAGAAACTCTAAGAAAAGGAAAGAAAAACATGAGCGATGATCAGTAAGAAACACAGTGCAATCAGCACCTCCTAACATCGCTAGAAATGTTTCAAAAATACTACTAAAAGGTACAAAAGTACTAATGATGCCCTCTCGTCATCCCAAGCTTCTCTTCTCAATGGGTTTTTCTTTACAAAAAATAATTACCTTAATTAGTAATCACTAAAGTGACTCAAATGAAGCTTTGGCCATAAACACTATGATGAAACAACACGGTAATTTTTGCCTTTCTTAAAATCACTGCATTTGTGATTTTATTGTTTCCAGCTTAATCCCCACGTTCATACCTACACCAGAGTGTTGGGTTAACCACTCGATACTCACTGCCTTTACTAGGGGCAAAAATCAAATTTCTTGACTATCGGAAATTGAGATTTCCACAAAGTAAAAACCCCTTTTCGGTGCTGGCACTGGGGTGCGACGCGAACCCCGAGCACTTGGGAAGAAAACAGATCGGTGGGAGTGATTTGCTTTTGCAGCAAGAGAAACCAGAAAGAAGAGTCAAGTAATTTTGTCCACAGTGACTTTTGAGGATACTAAGAGCTGCTCTCTGTAAAACGGATTTGAGCAGAACAGGAGAAGGGGGAAAAACATTTCACCATCAAAGCTGCTATGAAATATAAATGCCAAAGCCATCCAAATTCTGTTCTCCAGGGAGATTTGGAATGACTCTCAATGAAACTTAACCCAAGCCTTTTCTGAGCATGGGATTTAAGTGCCTTTGAAACTGTGACTCAGTGGCTGCTGGACTTAGCTCCCTTCGAGCCACACTGTGTGTTAGTAAATACTTTAACATTGATTTGACCTTTTACTACCAATTGAGTTTGACTAGTATTGACGTAATATTCGGTGCCAACGCAATGAAACTCATTCTCCAAAAGGAAGCAGGGAAAAAAAAAGGCAGGAATAAATCCACAATAAAAACTTGTCAACAGAAAACCAGTCTTGAAATATATTCCACTGAGGCTGGTGTTTGTTCCACAGCCTAGCATCCTCGAACCCCATCACACCCATGGTGTGGAGAAAGCCTTACGTACACGGGCTGTGATATCTCCTTTCTTAAGCAGGATAGGGCTAGGCAGACAGAAAATACCTACTGTTGCTTTGCTCTCATGTAGCAAAAGGAGAAGAGGAATCTGTTCTTAGATTTGGATTGTGCTCTCCTTCCAAACGCAGATATATATATATGTGGATACACAGACCCCCTGTGGGTGTCTGTGTATCCACATATATATTTCCAATATTTTATATTTGGAAAGCAGCGAGTGATTTACTCAGAATAACACAGGAACAAATCTGTGCTGTTAATGAATCTTCAGACTGTTCCCAGTCGCGGAGCAGCAGACTCAAAGGAGACTACGAAGCATGCACGGATTAAGAATCCATACGACAGTCCTTTCTTTCATTTACAAAGACTAATGTTTTAATCCGTTGAATGGATTTTCCTTTTTCTCTGACAAAACGAAGAAGATATCACCAGTTTGCAAGTGGGAAACGACCGCATGAAGACACCCACAGTCCTGCAGGAAACCTCTGACATATCTGAGTACCTTAATACAGCAGTGGAGGAGAATATTTATTCAACTTCAAAAATTCTTCCCTACAGGTTTAATCTAAGTATAAAGTGTGTGTGTATATATTTATACATAAAACCTTATAGCACCTTCCAGTACTTGCAGGGGCTACAAGAAAGCTGGGGCGGGGGGGGCTTTTTCCAAGGGCCGGGCGGGACA
>NW_010254842.1:25202-31943 GCF_000690775.1 Eurypyga helias | reverse complement strand
TGGGAGCAACCTGGGCTATGGAAGGGGTCCCTGCCCGTGGCAGGGGGTGGGACTGGGTGGGTTTTAAGGTCCCTTCCAACCCAAACTACTCTGGGATTCTATATTATGTATTTGATTTTTCCCTTGGAACTCTAAGGATCAGTCATCATGTTGGGAACCGTGACCTTCTGTGAGGGTATCTGGCACTGCGCAAAGAAACTTCTTGGAATTCACATTCCCTGCGGAGGGCAGTGTCTGGTGCTCTCAAGGTCAGAAGAAATGACTGTTAAATACAAGACTCATGATTAAAAACCAGACCATTCACTCATAGTTTTGCCTATTAATAAAAATACATGTTTTTTTAAAACCAATGTGTGGAAATAAAACAATAACATGACTTATTCACCCTGGTCTGGCTTCAGAACGAGTGCCAAGTTCTACTCAGCTGGTAAACTTCAGTCCCGATTAATTCCCAGGACAATTCCCAGCCTCCTTATCTGGGTTCAGTACTTCAACACCTCTCCTCCTCCCACTTCACCTCTCCTGAAGAGGATCTGCCTGAGGTGAAATCTAACCTTACAACCCTTTCCAGAAGGATTTTCACTGAGTTTAAATCTGCCTTTGCAGCATCCAGTCGTGGCTTACACTGTAACTCCTACAGGAATGAACGTTGTCCCTTACAGCATCCAGTCTTTGTTCCCTCAGCATAGGCAATACCCTGGGAATGCCCCACGATGCCAAATGAACCAGCTAGTACCACCCAGGTCCAAAACCTAACGGCCCATGCAGAAACTCTTTGTGAAAGCAGAACACCGTAGTGTGATTAATATCAACACATGCCAAACAAACCCTGTACCTGCTGCGAAAGAAACTCCGTTCTGACTGGCAGGAGGGTTTAAGTCTGCTGAGCTGCTGTCGTGTTTCAATGTATCCCAAATTATCCTGATGTTAAGTGAAAAAACTGATTTCTCACAGCTAAATTAAGAGGACAGTCAAGTGTGCTCTTCTCAGCCTCTCAATATCACCTTAGAAGTCAGCGGTGACACCAAAGAGATTTGGGAACAGCACGTACTTAGCTGGGAGAGCTGCCCTGTAGGCATGGCTTGACAGCATTAACGCAGTCGTGACAGCCACTTTAAAAGTCCTGGGAATAAACCATGCCAAGGTAAAACCTCTCCTCTTCACAGACCCCCCTGCTTCACCCTCCCTTTGTGCAGAAAGCACAAACAGCCTGCCCCAGTAACCTCACTTACGGTCTTGTAACCAATGTGATCTCATCCGTTTTCTTTCAGGACATAAAAGAAAATAAATCTGTTTTTCCAGACACTGCTGTGGCTTTTTTAATTGCCAGACTAATTTCCTTTCCTAATTGAGTTTTTTCTCAGCAGCAGTCTGTGGCTGCATTTTATAGGACTGATCTTCTGTAAAGAATTGGGAATCTCTGCTCACCCAAACAACTACTATTCTTAAGCCACCATCCCGAATTACACTTGTCTGTGGTAGAGAGGCCTTTTTGGCTGAAAAAACACGCTCACTGGTTTTCTGAAAGGATTTCAGCACTGAGGAGGGATTTTTTTGGGGGGTGGTGGCATTTTTTGTTGGTTGCTTCGTTCTCTGGCTGCCTTCTCTCTACACTTCAGTCTAACAGCAGTTCACAGATCAGACATTCATTTGGAATGTCTCCACTGTAATTAGAATTCTTCCTATAAATGTTTCCAAAACATGTTTGGATATATTTAATGACAATCAATAATTCTGTGATTCTATGAAAAGGCAAAACCTCTTACCACAGAGAGCTTTATTTATCGTTTGCTCTGGCTAATGACAGAGGTAAAAGTTTCCTCCCCTTGATCAAATCAAACCTAGACTGCTCAGAGCACAGTATCACTGATCACAGAATCCACAGTCCTCTACAAAGACTTTTCTGTTCCATGCAGTGGGAATTCTGGCCTCCCATATTGCTATTCCCCTGCTATTCACAAAATCCCAGAATGGTTTGGGTGGGAAGGGACCTTAAAGCCCACCCAGTTCCACCCCCCTGCCATGGGCAGGGCCACCTTCCATAGCCCAGGTTGCTCCAAGCCTCATCCAGCCTGGCCTTGGACACTCCCAGGGATGGGGCATCCACAGCTCCTCTGGGCAACCTGTCCCAGTGCCTCCCCACCCTCTGCGGGAAGAATTCCTACCTGATATCCAATCTAAACCTCCCTGCTTTCAATTTAAACCCGTTACCCCTTGTCCTGTCCCTCCCTGCCCTTGGAAAAAGTCCCCCCCAGCTTCCCTGTAGCCCCCCAGGCACTGGAAGGGGCTATAAGGTCTCCCCAGAGCCTTCTCTTCTCCAGGGTAAACAAGCCCAACTCTCTCAGGCTTTCTTCATAGGAGAGGTGCTCCAGCCCCCTGAAAAAGGGCTTCCAGCTTACTCCCCTTCTATTCCAACTTACTAAGATGTGACACCGCAGTGTAACTATTTCACTTCAATCTTTGTGTGTATTTCTTCTAAAATTTGCCGCATCACTTGGACAAGAAGCAGGACAAATACCCACAGCACCTACTACAACAGCCTTTAAACCTTGCGTGTGATGTGTACGGGTTCGTGTAAAACTACCAGTATTTACACCACAATCTAGTTCCTGTGCACAGCAACGAGGCCTTGCAGATGCATCTCCAGTAACGGAAGGCACAAAGGCAGCGGAGTGACCCACAGCGAGCTAGGAGGCAGTAAATTTAGGAAAAGACTCCGATGTACGCTCTGCGAGTATCCTTCCCTCTGATTTTACGCCTCCTGATGAAAACACCACACATGTCAGGGCCCAGGTGTGATGAGATGCCCACAGGAAAAGGGGGGAACAAACCCTGCTGCAATGCCAGCCGAAGGGAAGCCTCGCAGCACCACGGAGAACCTCACGCTGGAACGCTGCTGACACGGGAGGAAGGAGGAAGGAAGGAAAACATCAGCAAACTACAACTGCTAAATAAGCCTCCCTGATTAGCTCAAATGTTACAACATCTGCAGCGTGGCAAATCATCAAATTTCTAATGGAAATACACAGGGAAACTATTTTAATTCTTGTCAGGTTTCAACAGATTTGCCTTTATCACGCTGCTTACGATTTCCAAACAACAGAAGAACATCCCATAAAGTTATACTTAGTTATGTAAGAGACAATAACATTTTGCAGCTCTTAAAAATAAAAGCAGACTAATTCAGGTGCTTGGAACCTACTGCTGAAATACAAAGCCGGTCCATAACTTACAGTCAAGGTGAAGCCAGCACGTTACCTACTAATAAATCAAATCTACTCTAAGAAAGACAGAAGCTGCTGGATCAAACGTGTTGGTTGGTTGTCACAGGCCACAGTGACATCCTTGGAGCCTCCTACCCTCAGTGTAACTGCAGTGTAAGCAGCTGAGGAACAGGAGGTAAGAAAAGGGTTCATTTTTACAGACCAATCCATCCCACGCTGAGTTCATGCTTCCAAAGATGAACTGACTTACTACTTCAGTCAGCAGCAGCAGGAAATAGAATATTTAAAAATCAAGGGTTTTTTAGAAAAGCCCCTTGCCCTACAGTTCGGGTTTCAGTACTAACCTCAGCTGCAGTCTGATGTAAACCAAAAGTGCAGCTCACCAATCTGAATAAAGAGGTCTAACCTAAAATGACCAGCCATCTTCCCAGTCCACTCTCTGGCCCCCCAGCAGCACATACAGTGAGTTTTGGACTCTGCTACACCACACGAGTGAAAAATGATACCGGAACATGCTGAAGGTGAAATCAGCTGTCCTGTAATTGGATTAAAACAACAACAAAACCCACCAACAGCTAAAACCCTGGGACATACAATGGACTCGGGGCATCATTTTGCATTATTGTTCGACAGAGCAAATAGCTGTCACCCTCCCGTGCCGACTGACTCCTCCCCGCCGCACTCTCTCAACGGTTCTCTTCCATACCCGAGAAGCATATTTAGAAAGATAAACCAGCAGAAAGCTAATCTTACCATGACAGTAAATAGTAACACTTTGCTATGGATTTAGCCACCTGTGCCACCATGTTCCAGAATTAAGGAAACTCCAGTACCTGGGAGGAAGCTTCCCGTGGCAGCTAAAGTTGGATCAGGTTTGTTATGCTGTAAAACCACAGCCAAATCATGCTCAAGTCAAGCTGCACTTGTGATCTAAAACCACATCTAAACACTGCCATCTTTGAGCAATATGAATTTAATTAAACCCTATTTTTTCACGAGGCTAGGGAGTAAAAGGCAGCTATCGCTCAGAAAGTCTTAAAATGAAAATACAACTTACTGATCAGAGTCGTAATAATCCATGCACTTCTTTTTCTTATTATAAGCTGCAACTCGGAAGGGCACGATTTCCAGCGCGCGGAGGCCTGGAGCCATCGTCAGCACTTTGGCACCGTGGGTTGGTTCATACAGGTCCTTCCCAGTGTCAGGGTGCGGCATCCCTGCCGGATCTCGTCCCACAATGTAGAAGTTAGCTCCCGCAACCATCCGGGATCTGCAGTGCCACTGAACCTACAACAGAGAGAGGGAAAACCAGTTAACGGAAGAAAAAGGTCCAAACGTGACCCTTAAAATGTGGATGTACTGTACAATTACCACTTTTTCCCTAATTGGACATGATTTTTAGTATGGAGGCAGAATAACAGAAAGACTCAATTCTGTGAATCATCACCAAACTTACAGCTGAGAAATACCACTCCCCTGTTTCAGCTGCACACCAGGATGCTTGAAACGTCACTCCAGCAAAATAATTGGAATAGTCTGATCAGGGCAGGAAGCACGGAGCTCATCCATTTCTTCGCTCAGTTCTTCCCCATGCTGTCGTCTCCCTTCCAAAGGAAAGGGAAGTGGGAGGGAAAAAACCCCACAAATCATAGGACAGAAGTTGCAGCCAGTGTCTTGTAGTAAATGGACAATGTGATGGATGAATTTTCCTTCTACTACAAAATACCCTGCATCTGCCCAGTGCAAATCTTCACACAAAGCAAAATCAGAGTGTTTTGTATTTTAGTCACCGTGCACGCTGCTCCACATTAATAAACTTGAGACAAGAAGCTCAAAAGTGCTTTCTCCAAGCAGTAACTGCCAGTTCTACATCAGTTCTGTAACCAACCCTCAGAGAAACCCCTCACAGAGGGAGTTCTGCAGAGTTCCGTAAATCAGTGCTCCGGTACGGAAATTAGGAACCACTCACGAGTGTACCACTGGTACCAGTTTCCACCTTGGCCACAGCCAGACCTCACACAGGTCGGATTCCACCGCTGTTCAAGCACACAGGGTGCTCTGCAAGCGTCTGGACGCTGACAAACGCTCAGATCACCAGCAGAGCTACGCTCCCAGCAGAGAGCAGGCCGTGCACACGGCAGTCCAGCACACACAGCAGCTAGCAGCGTGTCTTCTGAAACGGCCCTGGCCTAGCTAAGGAACTTAAGTTTCATGTTGTTTGGGTGACGGCAAGGAAGAATGCCATTTTGAATGAGGGAAGCTATTTGACTACGACAATTCAGAACAATGTAAACCACATGTTTGAGGCACAGAATCAGCAGCTCTTGTCCTATTTCTATGCATCCATACTGCTTCAGATCGTATTTACTTACCCAAGCAGGTGAATTTATTGCATTTCGATACAGAATCTGCCCTTACAGAACTGTTCGTTTTCTTCCAAGGTAATTATGAGGAACGTTAAAAACACATAAATGCTTATGAAACACATCCCCTGAAATCTTTACAGACTGGAGGGCCACATCCATCCTGTGGATAACCACACCAACAGCTGCTCATTGTTCTGTAAAGCACATGGGCTACGCTAACAAATCTGGTATCAATGTCTTGAATGACCTATGGAAAACGACTAAAGGGAGACTCTTATTCCTTGGCTACAAACACTATTGTCAGGCTGTGCTCTGAGGTCACTGGAAATGCCATACAGGTGAGGAGAAAAGTCTTACTCTGTCCAGAATCAGGGTTGTGGATTTTGTTCCTCCTCACCTGCTCACGGATACACGAGTGAACTAGATTGCTGTTACTCTCACAGAAGCGCTGTGGGAACAGTGCAAGATTCCCAACAGTAACACACTCACGGGCCTCAACTGGAGCTGGGCTACAGTTTTTTCCCTGGTCTGCAAGGCAGTGCAAGCTCTGTTTGATCAACCCACCAGAAAATAGGCAACTCTTGTTCAGTTCAATTCCACTGGTGAGATCTCCCATCTCTCAAAAAGCTACCACAAAGTTAACCCCTTGAGCCTGGTCACAAATTGAACCTCCTGTGACTGAGCGGGGGGGAGTAACGAGATGGAGAACCAATACCCCTACAGGAACTGCCCTCAAAGGAGAGTATTCCTTCTCTCTGCTGCTTCCCACAAGCCTCCAGGGATTCCAACCCAAGACCTGGGTTCTAAATAAAGCGATTCCAAAGAATTATTTCATACAAAGCCTTGAAACAATTCTCTCTGCATTAAGTTTGCCAACTCATAAACAAAGCCTTTTTTTTTCCCCCCTAATTTGTGTTCAGCCCTCCAACATACAAAATTTTCCTTAACAGTCACAAAACCTGAGTATCTTAACATTCAGGACAACTATCTGGTGTGAAGAGAAGGCTCCAGGGAGACCTTAGAGCCCCTTTCAGTGCCTGGGGGGCTACAAGGAAGCTGGGGGGAACTTTTTCCAAGGGCAGGGATTGACAGGACAAGGGGTAACGGGTTTAAATGGAAAGAGGGCGATGGAGATGTGAGACCAGGAAGGA
>NW_010254842.1:24023-25054 GCF_000690775.1 Eurypyga helias | reverse complement strand
TAGATGATCTTTGAGGTCCCTTCCAACCCAAACCACTCTGGGATTCTGTGTTAACAGATCTTATAATTCTTTCTGAAAAAGAGGAAGGATGAATTCATTACCATACCCTTATAACTGTAAAGAAAGGAGCACCTAAACTCAATAGGATTTCACACAGTTTCCTTCAAAATCCTCCAATATGTAAGTTCTCCCTAGAAGCACGTTTTGGTTGATGACGGAGGGAGCCTTTACAGTCTGGTTTCCCAAGGAAAATTCGTGTCCTCTCTCCATTAAAAAAGCCACAACACACAAACAGCAGGTGGAGCACGGAACACTTCAGCGCCCTATAAAGGGGGTTGGTTTTGTTTTAAACCCTTAATGTATTTACCTCAGTTGGTCCAGCATACATCATGGGGGAAGGGAATATAGCCACCACTGTTGTTTCGGGGTTCAGGATCCCCTCCTCCAGCACGGCAGCGTGTTGCTTCATGCGCCACAGGAGCGGAACGTCATCCTCCTTTGTCCAGCCTCCAAGCGGGTGCAAGAGCAGAACTGGGCGCCGGTACCCGCGTTCCAAAAGCTGCTTGTGAGTGTCCTGCATTAAGAGCGCGTGGCCGTTGTGCACCGGGTTGCGCAACTGGAAGGCAAAGACGGCGTCTGTGGAGAAAGAAAGAAACCAAGGATGGCAGGAAAGCAAGCAATTTCATCAGGAGTTGTGTAACCATGGAAAACTCTCCAAACAGGGCAATCTTTCCTCTGAACTCTATTAAACAAGTACAATGACAATAGTCACAGGTCATTAAAGGATTATCAAGTAATATAAAATCATTACACTCAATAAGAGGCACTAATACAAAACACCCTGTGCTGGTTTGGCTGGAACAGAGTCCATGTTCTTCACAGTAGCTGCTATGGGGCTGTGGTTTGGATTTGTGCTGGAAACAGTGTTGGTAACACCGGGGTGTTCTGGTTATTGCTGAGCAGTGCTGACACAGCACCAAGGCCTTTTCTGCTCCCCTCACCACCAGCAAGTGGGCCGGGGGGGGGGGGGG
>NW_010254842.1:22660-23925 GCF_000690775.1 Eurypyga helias | reverse complement strand
GAAGGAGGAACAGGGGGACATTCGCAGTGATGGCATTTGTCTTCCCAAGTAACCGTTACATGTGACGGAGCCCTGCTTTCCTGGGGAGGCTGAACACCTGCCTGCCCATGGGAAATGTTGAATTAATTTCCTTGCGCGCTTGGATTTTGTTTTACCTATTACACTGTCTTTATCTCGACCCATAAGTTTTCTCACTTTTACCCTTCTGAGCCTCTCCTCATCCCACCGAGGGAGAGTGAGTGAGTGGCTGTGTGGGGCTGAGCTGCCAGCTGAGGTCAGACCGTGACACAACCATACCACAAACAAATATAAATGAGATTTCTGCAGAATTGCTCTGGTTTCTCCAATGGCTATGATCTCTGCATTTTTCACTTGCATGAGCATATAATATAAAGTTAAATTCTAAGAGGAAATTAAACTGTGCTACCTGTCTTAGAGGCTCAATGTATCATCAGGAGAACAAATGGACATGTTTATGACAAAAGAAAGGAGGTAATTTAATGTGCCTTAATAAGTCTCCTTCACCTAAACAGCTTAGCAGAGTCCCTGCACAGTAAGAACAAAGCAAGGCTAACTGCTATTCCAAACTATTACAAACCTTTTGACGAGAAACCCTGGCAAAACCAGGATTTCTCCCTCCTGCAAGTTAAGATGAACTACAGCACCCTGCAAGGCAGCAAAATCACCGTAAATGATAGGGTTCCCGTAAGAAACCAATGAAATCCAGAGAAGGGGGTTTTTCAGGTGTCAACTAGATTTCCTTAGGGGCTAGCTGAAACAAAGACTGGTTCCTCAAATCTGCAGATCCTGGAAATACTGACCACACTGAAAAAACGCAGGAGCTCAGGACCAATCTCGGTTTGCATTCGTGATGTTAATCTCTTCCGTCGTACGTCGAAGTGCTCAGCAGCTGCCTGCCGGCCGCTGCCACGATGAAGGCAGGATGTTTGACTGTTCTCTGCCTCTTTATCTGCCTAACACAACTACTTTAGTGAGAAAAATGGGTTTGTTTCTTCTGCACTAGAAAGCTACCAGTTATCTCACTGTTTTTAATGGTGATATGTGCCACTGTGCACCAGCCTCCCTGCATTACTGCCACAGGCTTTGCTCCCTAGAAGCAGCCTGGAAGAGGCTTAAAAATAGAAGAGCACGAAAGCTCAGAACTCAACCGTATCTCTACGGTTTTAGACAAACCTGATCATGGAGAGGGTGGGGAGGTACTGGGACAGGTTGCCCAGAGAAGCTGTGGATGCCCCATCCCTGGG
>NW_010254842.1:20470-22600 GCF_000690775.1 Eurypyga helias | reverse complement strand
AGGAACTGGATGGTCTTTAAGGTCCCTTCCAACCCAAACCATTCCATGATTCTCTGATTCTGACTTTTAAATCACGCTGTATCATATTTTAACATTATCTTTTCTTGCATTAGTAACATGTCTAATGTGTGTGAAAAGATCAAATTTAGAACTTTGGCCATTACGCAGAATCACAGAATGGTCAGGGTTGAAAGGGCCCTCTGGAGATCATCTAGTCCAACCCCCCTGCCAAGGCAGGTCCATCTATGGCATAGGAACACATCCAGGCGGGTTTGGAATCTCTCCAGAGAAGGAGAGTCCACAACCTCCCTGGGCAGCCCGTTCCAGTGCTGCGGCACCCTCACAGTGACAGAGCTTACTAGCTGCTCTTGAGTATTCAGGCAATGCAATGCCCGAGACCGTAAAAATTCATGCCAGTAAAAGGCAAAGAACGGCACCTAAGAGGGCACTGAAAATGTTCATCCTTGGAGCAATGCTAGCCCGCGTGGTATTGAGGCAGAAGGCATTTGGAAACAGAACCAGAAAAATGTACTCACCAGCATCCATTTCTTTGAATTTCTGCCTTAGTTCAGCTGGAGTGAGACGGTATTGGTCAAGCCCATCGTTCCAATAAATACGATCAAGGACCTGTAGATCTCCACCTACAAGCCAGTTCCCTTGCTCCATAACCATCTAAGAAGAGAATGGAAACTCCTTGTTAGCACTGGCAGCTCCTCCTGAGCACCAAGAGCATGGCAATGGGGACACAGCTAAGGGAAGAGTTCGGGGTGCATTTTATGGGACGGTCTCAAGCCAAGCATCGTCACTGGAGCACAGTCCAGACACGTTATACCATGGTGCAGTCTACAAGATTCTGGTCAGCAATAAAGTAACAAATAAACCAGTTCTGATTAACTACTCCCCACTTTGGTTTATGAATAAAATCAGAACCTTTGAAGTAGGATAGGTGTTGGATTTGTTTCACGTTAGCACTTCACTACGGTATCGTATCTTGTATGCTCACTACAGTTCTTTTGGTATCTTCGAATATCACCTCACCCTTCATCAAAAAACCATTCTGGTGAGCTGCTTAACACACTCTGACGGCCACAGAAACCACTCCCAAATTGTTCATTTCTGAGAATGCATTTGCTTTCGAAGATGGAACCACAGAAACTTCCACGTTTCATACACATTTCTGCTAATATTTTTATCCTTATGCAGTTTAAAGATGACCACAAGTGTTGACATAACACAGGACATCACATCCTAAACCTGCCAGCCAAGATGTGTGGATTTCCCAATTTATTTTTGCATTGAGACAGAGGACCTGCTGGAATTAAACGACACTACAGTCACCACCCCCTGCCCAAAGAAAAGGCCAGACTCTGACATCTTACCAAGCTGCAGGGAAGGTGTGATAGAGACATGAAGATGAGAAAACTCTGCACTACAGTAACTCTCAGGCACCCAAAGGTTTCTGATGGATTTAGAAGGGCTACCAGATCCATGCGCTGTCATGACACTACCACAGGCCCCAGTACAGACACAGTTCCCCATCTTCTACACCAGCTTCAGTCATGTCACTCTGGAATTGCTAATGCATTATAAAATCCACTCAGATCTTCTCTGCGTGAGGTTTTCTGAGAATTTCTTAAAAACGCCTTAAGTTTTCCAGGAATAACCTTATGCTCATCAGCACAGAAGACATCAAGGGCTTTGAAAACCTTCCAGAATACCCCTGCCATGGGCAGGGACACCTTCCATAGCCCAGGTTGACAGATCTTCTCTGTGTGAGGTTTTCTGAGAATTTCTTAAAAACGCCTTAAGTTTTCCAGGAATAACCTTATGCTCATCAGCACAGAAGACATTAAGGGCTTTGAAAACCTTCCAGAATACCCTTACTTGTCCCTAGCAGATGTCCTTTTCCAGACATACTCCTGCATGCGACGTCCGTCGGCAAAAGGATGTCATTACACGTTAATAAAGCGATTGGTAAGAATTCAAAACTGACCGTTTTCACGTATGTGCAACTAATAGTCATACAGACACTTTTAGAACACATCAAAGGCTTTCTCTTTTTAAGAGCAAGCTCATAATTTGAGATTTGTTAGATTTCTTTTTATCTTATTTTAGTCATAATTTAAACAA
>NW_010254842.1:9658-20454 GCF_000690775.1 Eurypyga helias | reverse complement strand
GGAAAGACACGTATTTTGGCCCCGCAGAGCGAAGATGCAATATTTCCAGCAGCTTGCAAAGCCCAACACAGCACTGGGTAGGTCACAGTCCGAGTGTGGCACACGCAAGGTCAAGGTAACAAAACACACTCAACACAACGGAGGGGAAATAACTCCCCAGAGGGTTAAGTGATGGACGCTGCAGGAACAGGCCCTGTTTCAAAAGCATCTAAACCAAGCAGTTCTCACATCTCCACGTGCAGGAGAAATACCACAACGCATACATCTGCTGACGAAGGAGCTCGGATGATCCAGCTGGTTACAGCGGGATGCGTTTCCTGGGCACACCAGGGGGCAAAGGTCCCTCTTCTGCAGCACAGCTTGTCCAGTACGTTCAAAATTCACTGCACGTGTCCACATCAACATGAGACTTTCGCACTACGTGCAGACTGTTCAACACAGAACAAAAAAATCACCTCTGCTTCTGCTCAAATGTTCTACTTCGTTCCCAAAGTGGCTTTGCTGTGGAAATGCACCAGGCACAGACATTGGCTTCACTTATCTGCCCCTCCACAAACAGTACAGCTAATAGGACCAGGTTTCCAACCTTTAAACACACACCTTGATGTAGGGATGCTCCTTGCAAGTCGTTCCCCACTGCCTAGCACAGCGCTCCTCTTTCCGATGCTCGTAGAACTCGGGATTACGGAGAATGGCCACGCGGCGACCTTCGTACACCAGTGCAACGGCTGTACACCCATCCAGCCTCTCTTTGTCTTCTTGAGTAGCTGTTAGCACTATAGGCACTGACAAATTAATAACTCCCCCTGCAGAGAGAAGGGAAAACAACAAGAGCCCTGATCCTTAGTAACGCTCACCAGTGACGTTAGGAAGATCTACCCGCCTGACAGTCCCGGTCCAGGCTGCAAGCGTATCGCAGGACAGCCAGTCCAAGTGTCTATTTTAATGGGGTTAAGAGCAACTTTTAGAATGAACTCTTGCGTAAGACACGTGCTATAAAACGTGCAAGCACTGAGGGTCAAGAAAGAGCAAAGGCGGGACCGCAGACAGCAAGTGCTGATGGCTGCACGCAAGTCTTTAGGCCGTGAGGATACTCCTTTCTTGGGATGTCAAATTAAAACCTTGTTCACGCTACATAGCGAGCAGAAATACACACTTAAACAGATTACCTAAAATATTATGAAATATGAGATATCAGGAAGAAATTCTTACCGCAGAGGGTGGGAGCACTGGGACAGGTTGCCCAGAGAAGCTGTGGATGCCCCATCCCTGGGAGTGTCCAAGGCCAGGCTGGATGAGGCTTGGAGCAACCTGGGGTAGTGGAAGGTGTCCCCCCACCGTGGCAGGGGGTGGCACCGGGTGGGCTTTAAGGTCCCTCCCAACCCAAATCGCTCCGATTCTGTGATTCTATAATTGCTACTGGAATGAATAATTAGTGAAAAAATCCTGGCATTCTCAGTAGCTGAACTTTCAGTCCACAAGGAAAGTTCAAGGCGACAGAAGCAGCCAAATGTACCCAAGAAGTCAGCGTCTGTAATTTAACTATTTCCAAAGGTGACTTTGCTATTCACTTAAACCTGTGTTCAGATCCAGCACATAGACTTCAGAAAAAGCAGCTGAGTCAGGCACAGCTCATTCAGCTGAAAGCTTACCAGCCACTCTTCTCCTAAAACTGAACCAAAGTCTCTGAATTTGAAGCTCGCGTGTGGTCCTCGTGTTCAAGCATTTATTTCACTGCTAGATGCTGAAGTCTTGTTTTGCTTGACTACAAGAGTGAGCTCTGAGAAACCCAGTGGAGTAAATACAGGAAGTCTCATCCAAAGGCTTCAACTGTAATGAGCACACTGAAAGAGGGCAAAACGTTTGGATGGTCTCCAGGAGAAAAGTCAGGGGCCCTTTGAAGTTAAGGGGAGGTTTGCTATTGGCTTTCGTGGGGCCAAAACTCTAAATAAGGCTGTTTTCCCCATTATTTGAGCAATAAATGTTTAATCATCTTCTCTCAATGTTAAGTATCGTAGAAAGTTAAAAATTATGAAGCTGGACAAAAAGTTTTAGAGAAAAATAGGCCCCCTCCCTGCTTCATAGTGCAAGATGAAGAGTGCAGTGCATCTTCTGAGTTCAGTCTCAGTGCTCAGAGTTATTTTCAAAGCAACTAGGTCATAAAATTGGGCTTGGCAGCAGTCACAGAGAAGGTGATTCGCCACCCCTAACACGATAATTAAAAAATTCCTTTTGCTTTGCAAACAAGTAAAGAAATGTTTCAAACTGGGCTGAGATCACAAACCTACTGGTTATTCAAATTCTGCCAGTGACCAATAATAAATATCTAATACCTCTGACATCAGTCTTCAGCCACTGTACAAATCAGAAACTGAGGCAAGGTAGTGGAGTGAGTTTGTTACGTCACAGATGAGCAGAGTGTCAGACGAGACCACTGCAGGTAACAAGCTTTGAAGTGGGAATACAGCCCAGCTGCCCCGAGCTCCGTAAGGCTTTTTTGTATTTAGAGCCCAGAGGATGGGATGCATTGCAGGTACGAAGCAACTGCCCTCTCTTCAAAATCAAACCCGTGGAGAATGACTGTGAGGCTGCAGAAATAACACACCAAGCAGGGAGGAAGCTTTCAGGATGTTGTTTTGGCTTAACTGTCGCCACTGCTCCAAGCAGCAAAGCAGCTCTAAGGCTATCACATTTTCTAAAACAGTTCTGACATGTAAACGTTGCAGTAGATATCTAAGCAGCAGTAATATGGTGGCATCTAGAGGAACGTGACTGTTCTATTCAAGCCTAGGACTGAAAACTGTTTCCATCAAGAAATTATTTGTTATTTTTCATTACTCATGGTTTTTGCATCCTACTAAGGTACTAAAAACAATTTCAGAAGTTAAAAAACTTGCAACATTGACGTATCTGAACCACTGATCTATACAAGGTCCCAAATACCTCCTAACAATTATGCTGTGACTAGGGGGCAGAATAAGAAGCTACAAGCTATTTGAGCAGTTAGATGCACAGCATGTCATCTGCGGGGTACATTTCCCCTGGATGGAAAAATGGAATGACAGATGGAATGACAAAAAAAATAGCAGTTCAAAATAATACCACAAACTTCAGATACTCCAAAATAACGTGATGGAGTGATGTTGCGTAGGACAGTATTCCAGAGACTTCTAGAAAAGGGAACTAGAAAATATAAGAGAGACAACAGATGTCTTTCAATTCCATGGTCCAGACAAATGACTGCTTTTTCCTGCTATTTGGTCTCCAGCAAGAGGAATGCAAAAGGAAGTAGGGAGACAGGGATTTTTACTATCCCTCTTTGATATAGGGAGTGCAAAAAAACCTCAGAAGGCTGGAGTAAAACAGAGCCTTCAAAGAGGAATAAATGAAAAATTACAGAGGATCACAATCGAATTCCTAAAGCTGAAGATGTTGTCCCTTGTTGACTACCTTAACTAATGTTTCCTCTTAGCCAACTGGTAATGCAAAATAAAAGACATTCATTTCAGTCATCGCAGGATGATTGCTAAGTCACAGTAACTCAATCACATGTGACAACCGTCAAGTCACCGCCTCAAATTCTGACTTCATACTTGCCACAGCTCCAGCCCTGAAGGCAGTTTGTTACCCCTTCCTGCATTACGATTACAGAACAAACACTTTGACACACAGAGCTAGACAGCAGTTAAACTGCAATTCTAAAAGAAATTCCTACAAAACAAATTAGAAATGTGGATTTTAGGTTGAAATGTTTTTCAAAACTGGAAACATTGGGAAAATGTAACCTGTAAAGGCCAAAAGAGAAGACACGCGAACTCAAACACGATGGTAGGTGACAAAAAGAAGTAAACCATCAAGTTTATAACTGCAATATCCTCTTCTCTTATCCCAGGCTGTGCATAAGCCTGGCACCGTGTTACCACACCACCACCACGCAGCCAAGTACCCAGAACATGTCAGAAGGAAGGTCAGGTCACTCAGTTTTACCCTACCATCAAGGAGACAGTCGAAGTGAAGGCACTGCAGGTATTCTCTCTCTCTCATAAAGCCGTTCAGGGGTGTTGCCCAGCCTTCTGCTAGCACTTGCACCCACTGCATATCCACCTTGTAAAGAAAGGGAGAAGTACACTTAGAGCAGAGAAAAGTGGTTGCCTAAAGTCTGACACCAGGTATTAATCATAACAGACCACCATCTACCCCAAAAAGGCAGGACAGTATAAATGGAAGGGTTCTCCGTATTACAGGTTTTCATTACAAAGAATTCAGTTCCTACAAGTAAGAAAAAAAAGAACTACTTGTTCCTCATTGTTCATATTTTTGGCTATTGTCCAGTCCTTACACTAGATCAAATTTCCCTGTGTTAAAAACCAAACAACCAACAAAATAAACCCCACAACCACAAGCTTTACGTGTAAATGGTTGGTGAAGTTCAACCTCACAGAACTAGAGTCCCACCTGCAACTATTTTTTTTACCAAAGCAAGATAACCAAGAGGTGAAGAAAAAAGAACGCATACAATTACCACAAAACTACCAGAATTAGGGGGGTGAATGTGAAGAGGGCTAATACTGCAACAGATTGGAAAGGACATTTTTACTGCAGAAAGTAGAGACAGGATCCAGAAGTACAACTCCTGGGACTAGTACCTCTTTCAATTTAAGAGGTAACAGCTTACAGGGAATTCCCTTCCCTAGCACTTAAACAGTCACACCGTGACTGCGTGTGTGGCCTCTATTATTTCTGCATGCACCCTGCTAAGACTTGCTCGAGCCTTTGAGGAGAACAGGCTCTGCTTGTGCAAGCCTCCTTTGCAAAGAGCATGGCTAGTTTTATTACACTGTGTAATTTATCCCGAGGCCAGTACAACACACACTTTCTTCCCAAGCTGACGTTATATACTTGCTTGATATTTAACAAACCACTGGCTGGGGGTGGAGGGGGAAAGGCTTCGTTGTTCTAGAGAGGACACAACTCAGAAGTGGACACTACAGAAATTTAATAACGGTGGCTGTAAATATTTATTCTTCAGCAAAGCAATAAAGTTTTACAGATATGTAAGTGAAAGGAATCCAGTCAGATGCAGTGAAAGGGAATACTGAAATGCAGTAGTAGCAGTAGAAGGCTAAGCAAATTTTAAAAATATGTAATTCAGTGCGTAGTCCTTCAAAGTCAAGTTACTCGCTGCAGTTGCTCAGCCCTGAGCCTAGTGAGCTCCCAGACGCAATACTCAGCTTTAAGGTCTAGTAATACTGCCAAAAAGCCAGTGGAAACACTCATGCATTGTGTCTCTGTTTAGGCCTTGCTGTTCAGAAAAAGTTGAGGTAGAACAGAAACACAACCAGAAGCAGCGCTGTCTGACTTATCTGAGTTGGAAAGTAATGTATTTAACCAAAATAAGACAGAGTTGATCAACTTGGTCCATGCTCTTCCATATTTCTCTGCCGGAAGCCAGAAAAGAAGCATGGATAAGTTCTAACCAGAAAAAAGCCCAATACAGCAGACCTGATCATCTCTCCATAGGCTTAAGTTTGCAACTCCTTGAGCCTGGTGTAAGGTTACTATCACCCAGCTGAAGGTTACCAACGAGGAGAATCAGGAAGCAGTAACTGATTTCCTTCAAATTTCTAGGGCATTACAATTCAAAATAAAATGGTTTGTGCAAGTAAACTAAAATCAAAAAAGTTAGTAATTCTCCTAGAAGTAATGCCTGATATGAGCCATGCCAGACATGGTTTAGTCCCTGGACTGGGGGCGAGGGGGAGGCATGGGAGGAAGGAAATTTAATGTCCAGGTTTGGGATAAACTAAGCAAGACTACAACAGGATTATTTACAAAATTACAAAGATTCAATTGTTATCTCTAGCAACTGATCAAAGAAAACACAGATGCTGTAATTCCTCTCAGGAAAAGTGCACTGAGACCCATTCTGTAGCCAGCCCAGGCATTTCGACTATATCTGCTTCTGTGACAGATTGTTGGCTTTCAACTTCAGCTATGAGGCAAGTGAAACACAATACCTTAGTTATTTCCAAGGTTAAGAGAGACTCAGCATCCGTCTTGGCCAACTGTAGCTTGTTTTCTGGCACATAAAGCTCTTTCACCTCGTAAGAGGCATCCACCGGTACAATGTCCTGTGTGAAAGGAGTAAACAGCATACGTTATAAATAATGCAACATGCAGTACAAATGGTAACAGGGAGGTCAAAAAAGAAGTGATTAGTATAGAAGTACCAATTAAATATATTACCTACAGCTAATGATGTAACACCAGCATCCTAATCTATACACGAATATTTAGAATCCCAGAGTGGTTTGGCCTGGAAGGGTTGCTCCAAGCCTCATCCAGCCTGGCCTTGGACACTCCCAGGGATGGGGCATCCACAGCTTCTCTGGGCAACCTGTCCCAGTGCTCCCACCCTCTGCGGGGAAGAATTCCTTCCTGATAACTAATCTAAACCACCCCACTTTCCATTTAAACCTGTAACTTAGAACATTTAACTGTGAGGCCATCTGTGCACATATACATGCAATGAACTGAAATTAGTTTTAGAATCAGAATATTAATTTTTTATTTTAAAAAAATTCAGCTTTCTTCCATGTGTTTTAAAAAAGACATTCTCACTCCACGATGCTCAAGACCTTAAAATACTTGTAAGATATAAGGATAGAGACATAATTAAAAAAAAAAAGAGGGAGGGAAAGGCCATCATAAATAATGATGAAACTTGAAAGGAGCCTCCTCTGACAAAGCATGATGTAAATGGCAAAACCCAGTCAATACTCAGTAGCAAAAACATCAGTGAAAAGCAGCTGACGGTTCCTTTTAAAAGAGGTTTTTCAGAGTTTTGGAAACTTTTGTAAAATAATGCTTTTATTTTGGAGGAAAAAGCTCCCCCTTACAGCAAAATATATACAGCCCCATAACAAGAATAAGGAATTCTCTTTGCTGTTCCAGTATATGCAGCCCAGAGTAAACAGGTGTGTCTGTAGGACACACAGTGTCCGCAGCATTTTAAAGCATTTATCCAAGCATTTACCAGGCATTAGGCACTACCTCTATGGAAAGTTAAACAAAGGGAGTGGGATGCTGGGAGCAAGCGGGACATAAAACAACCATCGGAGTAAAAAGATGTGGTGAGTGTCACCGGCTGTTACATAATTCATATCTCCAAAGCCAGATTCAGGTAGCACTTCAAAGTTGTGGTGTACACGGAGAAGCTCAGTCCATGGCACAGCAGACATCAGCTGGGATGCTGATCTTGTGAGAGAGTAAGTTAAGCAAAACCTGCCTCCTCTTTTCCGTGCCCGAGCAGCAGCACCACAGCCCAGGAGGGCTGCAGCAGCTAGCCCCGATCAAAGACAGGTACTGCCTGCCGTAAAGGACAGCAGAGCTTACCCCAAGTGTAATGACTGAGTACACACACGCTGCTTCAGAGGATTCCCCTCTGCACCCTAGCTCATCGCCGTGCTACAATGTCCTGAATTTACAAACCATCAAAAGCTTAAAATAAATGTGCCTATTAAAAAGGTCCCTTCAAATATTATCCTGGTTTCCTGGTGAAAACCAAGCTTCCACAATGTCAACAACCTACCACCTTCTAAGGATGTAAAGAGCTTGGAGACAGTTCTCCCAGCTCAGAGTCTGACATTTGTAGGATTAGTAAACCCAAACTCCTCTGCAGACATATAACAGTATCTAAAACGGATTTAAAAAACAAAAGCAAACTAACAGCCAGAGGAATCCAGAGGTCTTTAAACTCTGAATTTTAGGAAAATACGAGGCTAGCAAGCCATCTAGTGACCACTGCAAGGTAGTAACTTTACTCACAGGTTCATCCTACCGAAGTTACACAATATTCCTCGGCATTTATTATTTCTCAATGCAATCATATAAATAACAGCACAATAATTAAAAGAATAAACTAGATGCTTTGTGGGAACGTGCCTCCTCAGACGGCAGTGGTAGGTCCTTGGCTGACGCCCTCCACCATCCCCAGCAGTCTGCGAAGGAGAGGCCTTCAGGCACGTTTCCGGGAGACGGGCGCTCACCAGTGCCATCCAACCCACCGACTGACCGGGCTTGTCAGTCCATACGGACTGGGGTGTGAGGCCAGGGAATTATTGAAAGTTTCTATGAATTGTACCCGTGAGTCATCAATTCAACAATTGTTGATTATTATTCACAATTCAACAGTTCATCAACCGTTATAAATTATTACTAAATACAAATTATTCCACTATGGAAAAACCAGACAGAAGTATTTGCTTGACCATAACAATCAGTGAAGGTTTGGTACCTACAGCTTGCAGGAAGTTTGCCAGTACTTCAAGTACAGGGAAAACTGGGAAGTGCAATGATAGTCATGATCTCCACAGAGAGAGGTATGATTTTCTGGACTGACAGCCTCGTCTCTGCAATCAGTTGTGTTCTATCACGTTTTAAATTCACTCCAGCCACAGAAACACTCCTCTTCTGCCAATCAGAGGAATTTCTGACCCCAGACCTTCAGTGCTGTTTCCTTCAAAGGTGTAAAGACACCCTTTACACATCTGTTTTGGTCAAAATAAGTCATGTGTAGATCATATAGTACATCTGGATTAGCCATCAGGAAGGAATTCTTCCCAGAGAGGGTGGGGAGCACTGGAACACGTTGCCCAGAGAAGCTGTGGATGCCCCATCCCTGGAAGTGTCCAAGGCCAGGCTGGATGAGGCTGGGAGCACCCTGGGCTATGGAAGGTGTCCCTGCCCATGGCAGGGGGTGGGACTGGGTGGGCTTTAAGGTCCCTTCCCACCCAAACCATCCTGTGGAATAGGAGTAATAAACAGCTGTTGAATCTGGCAAACTCTTGTGTGGTGTAACTCGGTTTTGAGGGTCACCTCGTTTGGTTTCTTCGCATGCAAATGCAATAGACATTTCAAAGTTCCTTTTAGGGACCTACAATCCAAGGTACTGATGAGTATTTCCTAAAGGTACTGAGTCGGAGTCATAAGAAAAGTTCCCAGGTACTGATGAGTATTTCCTAAAGGCAGTGAGTCGGAGTAATATGAAAAGTTCCCTTTTTATTTTTAAAGTCAGAAAGGCTCATGTGGCTTTCCAGCTTGATAAATTTAATATTTTCCAGTGGAATCAGACGAGCGTAGTGCAGGTGTTTGGCTGTAAAGACTTCATTGTTTTCCTTCTTCTTTGTCCTGTCAACAAATGTAGCTGATATAGCCCTTTGCACAAAGTTCATGCTTCCTTACTACGGAAGAAGTTCAATATTTAGCCTGGAAAATATTTTCCGAAGAAGTCATAGCTCAGGTATGCCACTTTTACTGTTAAGGAAGTGCCTCAGTGTATGAGCAAAGAGTTGCATTTACAGTGGGAACTACATGTTTAACTACCTTTGTATACAAGTCCCATTCCTGGGGACATCAACTTGAGGCAGCCCTGCAAATACCACCCTCAACCTGGAATGTGATCGTGCACTTCTGCTGCTGTTCGGACCAACCCGCTGTGAGTGTGTGCATAAACTCTGTCCCTCCTAACGTCTCCCACCCACCCCCAGCAGTTACAGCCAAGGCCTTAGCTGGGCGCAGCACTGTGCTTCTCATGCTACCTCACAGCCGTGATTTCCTGTCCGCCCTCACACACCTGCCTGCAACTTTATTTTGCAGTGGTGAGGATTTGGAGTAGGATTTCAGTGGGGGTGGTTGTTGCTGTTTATAAGGTCAGTCTCTTTTTTTTTTTTACGGTGTGAAGCTTGAGGTTGGTGGTTCCTGGAAAAATATGGGGGTTGGAACTAGATGATCTTTTTAAGGCCCCTTCCAACCCAAACCATTCTATGATTCTATATGAAAAATGTATTCTGCTGTTCTGTACATCTGGGTGGGTGTTTTTTTTTTTTAATTTTGATATTTAACCTTAAATTCTACAGCTGTCAACATACTGATTCTCTCTGGAGCAAAGTGCTCAATCCTGTCTAGTTCCTCATTCCAATATCGAAAATCTGACAGTAAAGAAACCTCTGTGTGAACACCTTGGTCATCGGCATGAATTACAGCAGGCTCCGAAACATCTTTCAGCAGTTTTTTAACTGAGAAGCCTTCACACATGGGAACTTAGCATTTTTATTATCTGTAAAATTCGTGTAGAGCAGGCATTACAGGTCTTCAGCCTTCGCTTTTTCATTATGTGACCATGAATTAGGCACTCGGTAGGGTGTATTTAACACAATTGATTGTGCCCTGCTGCTCGCTGGGTACTGAATCATTATTGTACATGAAACTTGACTTCCTGTTTCCCTCTGCTTTCAAAACCATTTCAGCAGAAAATTTGTACGAACAAAACTGCTGTTTGTTTGGACACATTGTTCAAAGCAAATACCGACTGCAAATGGTGATCACCTGGGCCTAACTGGGACTCCTAAGACAAAGTGCAAACCACGTTAATTGAAGTGCAGACCACGTTAATTGCAGAGACTCCACTTAGACAACAAACATCCAGTTAGATCTGCTGACAGAGGGGTTAGTCTGAGTATCTCCTAGATGTCTGCAGTCAAGTGATTTAGGTTGATACAGATCACAGAATCCCAGAGCGGTTTGGGCTGGAAGGGAACTTAAAGCCCACCCAGTGCCACCCCCTGCCATGGGCAGGGACACCTTCCATAGCCCAGGTTGCTCCCAGACTCATCCAGCCTGGCCTTGGACACTCCCAGGGATGGGGCATCCACAGCTTCTCTGGGCAACCTGTCCCAGTGCTCCCCACCCTCTGCGGGAAGAACTTCTTCCTGATGGCCAATCCAGATGTACTATAT
>NW_010254842.1:9281-9625 GCF_000690775.1 Eurypyga helias | reverse complement strand
GTAAAGTGTGTCTTTACACCTCTGAAAGAAACAGCACTGAAGGTCTGGGGTCAGAAATTCCTCTGATTGGCAGAAGAGGAGTGTTTCTGTGGCTGGAGTGAATTTAAAACGTGATAGAACACAACTGGTGGCAGATACGAGGCTGCCAGTCCAGAAAATCATACCTCTCTCTGTGGAGATCACGGCTATCATTGCACTTCCCAGTTTTCCAAGCCTCTCCCCACCCTCTGAAGGAAGAACTTCCTGATATCTAATCTAAACCTCTCCACTTTCCATTTAAACCTGTTACCCCTTGTCCTGTCACTACAGGCCCTTGTAAAAAGTCCCCCCCAGCTTCCTTGTAG
>NW_010254842.1:5219-8998 GCF_000690775.1 Eurypyga helias | reverse complement strand
TGGCCACACTTCTCTGGATACAGCCCAGGATACGGTTGGCTTTCTGGGCTGCCAGCGCACACGGCCGGCTCATGTTCAGCTTTCCATCCCCCAGTACCCCAAGTCCTTCTCCTCAGGGCTGCTCTCCATCCACTCTCCACCAGCCTGTCCTTGTGCTGGGATTGCCCCGACCCAGGGGCAGGACCTTGCCCTTGGCCTTGTTGAACTCCATGAGGGGGGCCCTTCCCTCCAGCGTGTCAACCTGTTAGAATTTTCTTCAAAATTTAGCTACAAGAGATTAAATCTCCCCAGAACTGCACTGGCACAGAGGGTTAAAATTAACTCCATGCTGGCTACACCATGAGGTCTTTTGCTTATAACTACTTCAACACACCAGGTCTTGTTCCACAGGGTGCAGGTCTCCTGCAGGTCCTGCATTGTGTCTGCTGATCCTTTTTGGCTGGAAGTGAAAATGTGGGGATCCTGGCAGGGTATAGCAGGCAAGGAGGATACTAGAGAAGCCACTCTCTGAAGTCAGGCCGTGGCAATCGGCAAGTGGAAGAGCAGATGTGAGACCTTCCTACTCTTATCTCCTGGGTGGAACTTTACTCAAGGTACTGCCCACACCCTGCATTTCCAGAACATCCACCTCACAGAAAACATGAATAATTGGCTGCTAGAGTATCTAAATTAAATTAATTGTCTAATCCCACCATCCACTGACTACAGATAAGAATGTAAGGAGACACACTTGTTCTGCAGGATGACTAGCAAATTTCAGGTTTCAAGAGGATAAAGCCACCTCATGGTCATCTTCACACTTAGATAGTTTTGGGTTTGGGAGTTTTTGTCTGTTTTGTTTTCTGTGAGTGGTTTGTTGGGGGTTTTTTGGTTGTTTCGTTGTGGGTAGTTTTTGGTTTTGTTTTGGGCGGGGGTGGTTTTTATGGGTTTTTTTCCAAGTTGGGTAATGAGCTGAATCCACTTATCAGACAGGAGGAAGCCCAGAGGCTTCAAAAGGGATGGTGCAGATCGCAGGCATGAAGGAGTGAAGAGATCTACTTTTCCAGAAGTTATGAAACGTTAACCAAACTCAACCACGTCAAGAAGGTCAACTTCTTGAACTGGTTATTACACAATTGCAGGACCACTTTTACTAAGGAAAACGGTGGAAAAAAGGGAAACCAGATGCAACCACAGCAGCCCCTGCTTAAGCCACCTCCAATTACTTTTAAGTGCATCCCTGCCTCTTCACATCTGCATTACATGTTAATTTGTACACTACAGAGACAAAGTAAAGAATTTCAGACTCTTAGAAATGCTAGAAACCAATGTTAAAGTCAGCATTCATCAACTCCAACAGCCTTCTCTCCCTTGCAGTTATCAATGATGGTAATTAATTTTCCAGTTGTCCAAACCTTATTTCACGTAGAGATCAATGCTGTTGCAACGCTGAGGTTTAAGAAGGAAACACACAATAGGACAAGTTTTATAAGCTAGAATTTAAAGATATATAAGCCTTCAACTTTAAAAAATTGTCTCTGCTCCTCCTGGCACACACATTCAGACTGCAGCTACAAAGGCTTTGCAAAAAGCTGCTAAGACACAGCTGCCTTTCTGCTCACCCTCTCTTGAAGGAGTTCCACAACTTGCTGTATACAGTCATTCACATCGCAGGAATCCGTTTTCAGCACAAGCTCTGGGGCTTCTGGTTTTTCATACTCAGAGTCAATCCCAGTAAAACCTACAGGACGAAAAAAACTTAGGTGACTTTTTCCAAAAGATGACTTCATTTTAACATTGTTCACAGGCAGTTTTCTGACATAAACCAACACAACAGGAAAGAGCAGAGTTTTAGCTTCCTTAATACAGGATTTCCTAAGGAATTCAACAGTTTTTTTTCTTTTCCAGACTATCTGCTAATCCTACTACATGATTGCAGCAAACTTCAGCATTTTGCAGCGCCCACAGAGCACATTTTTTTTGTGAAGTTACTTGGTTTATAGTGCGAATAAGAAAAGGAGCACTGGCAGAACTCCGTGCACATCACTTATCAGTTAGACAACCATCAACCAACCATCAACCGTCCCTCACCATTAGCTGTGATTGTTGGTTTGGGGCTGAGAGAGTTGGGCTTGTTCAGCCTGGAGAAGAGAAGGCTCTGGGGAGACCTTACGGCAGCTTCCAGTGCCGGGGGGGGCTACACGGAAGCTGGGGGGGACTTTTTACAAGGGCAGGGAGTGATAGGACAAGGGGTAACGGGTTTAAATTTAAAGTGGGGAGGTTTAGATTAGGTATCAGGAAGGAATTCTTCATTAAGAGGGTGGGGAGGCCCTGGGACAGGTTGCCCAGAGAAGCTGTGGATGCCCCATCCCTGGGAGGGTCCAAGGCCAGGCTGGATGAGGCTGGGAGCAACCTGGGCTATGGCAGGGGTCCCTGCCCATGGCAGGGGGGTTGGAACTAGATGATCTTGAAGGGCCCTTCCAACCCAAACCAGTCTGTGATTCTATGGTTTATACATACAACAGACAGGTCACAGGATACTGCCACCGCTACACCCACCTGTGGCTCACTTGAGCCCTGTATACCTCACTACCACTTCTGAAGTAACACAGTTCCATTATGGGGCTTGCAAAATTAACAGAATATTAAGGAAGTTCTACAGCACAAACCAGGATTCTGTACAGAACTGTATCTTTGCATCTTACTTTGATTCTGAGCAAAGCTTAGTTGAGCCTTATTTATTCCTGGTCTCCAAATAATGTACTTGGAAGTAGTGGCAGCATCAACCCATCAGTCACGTGGAATGTCTTTAATTTCTTGAATTTTACTTTTGATCAATGGCGAGTTCAACATTACAGCATCTGCAAACAGCCCTGACAGTGATTACTTTAAAAAACTGCTTTGCTTCTTAATCCAGGTAAGAAGTGCTACCATCAACCCCTGCAAACCGCAATACAACACAGAGCAAAGCAACACTTGAAACAACACTTGCAGTAAGTGGTCATGTATCTAAGCTTTTTTTATTGCAGGCTACATTTAAATCTTGATCTGAGGGTGGGGCTAGGAAATCGTTTTCATGGGCACTAGCACAGAACCTTAACTTAAAAGTCCGCCTCTTCAGAAGTGCGGGGTCTTTACAGAAAGATGGTGATCGTGCTTTACGTTTTGGAAGCCGTTAGAAACTGTTATTAATGCCATTCTTTGTACACTTTAGAGAGAAACAGGCTATTTTTTAGCTAGTCAATGGAGATAGATTAATCCTCAATCGTAAGAGCTGGCGATAGAAACCACGTGACCTGCCCAAGGCTTTTCGCTGTGAGGACAGCCAGGTTTGCCCTTTCCTATGCATTTATCTAGTCAGCTGAATGAGCCAGAGGTCAACCCCAATCTTCTGCTCAGTCCTGTCCCCAGTCCATGCTGCTTAAGGATGGTACCCACAGACCTGAGCACATCCACTCATGCGGGGTGAAATTACACCGTTTCACTTGGGTAGAAAGGATGTGACTACATCTAGGTTCACCTTTAATTTCTCCAGCCCTGGCTTTCTTGTAGAGTCCTTTAACATCTCTCTGCTCGCAGACATGCAGTGGAGCATCCACAAACACTTCAAAAAAAGGCAAACTTGCCCCTTCATGAATCCGTCTGGCATTATTACGATCCTGAAAGGAAGCAGAAAAAACAGGTAAAAGATTGCACCCACATATTGTCTTTCTGCTTTTGAAATTCGTTCTAAAGAAGCTGACAGCAAAATGTAAACAAGTTTTCAAGGTTTGAAAAAGGAAATGTGATGCGGTCAACCG
>NW_010254842.1:798-5150 GCF_000690775.1 Eurypyga helias | reverse complement strand
GGAGTGTCCAAGGCCAGGCTGGATGAGGCTTGGAGCAACCTGGGCTATGGAAGGTGTCCCTGCCCATGGCAGGGGGGTTGGAACTGGATGGTATCTAAGGTCCCTTCCAACCCAAACCAGCCTGTGATGCCCTGCAAGTCTGAGTGCAGACCTTTCTACCCTGCCCCTGATTGGAGTTACATGCCCACAGCCACCTCTGCCTGGCTCACAGAAGCCAGGGCAGGTGTCACCTGCTGCTCCTGGTGTGGCCACCTTTCCAGAGCATCAGATTTCTCTACACCCCCCAGTCTGACAAGACTTGTATGCTCCAATATTGTTTCATTTCTGTGGCTTGCCAAGCACTGAAACCATTGGCGAATTTCCTTAGAGAACAAAGAACTTGCAAAAAATCCCCTAAAACCATCTCTTACTAAATCTGGTTATTCTCCCTCATATCTAAAGATTACTGGTTTACTGCAGAATCTTCTGTTCCCCAAATTATTACCAGAAGAACTGTCTGTACCCCTACAGCCAAAGAAATAACACCACCTCTTGCTGTGAAACGTGTGACCTACAGCTCCCGGGTCCTTCTTCGAGACACTCGGTGTTCACACCCCCTTTTTGTCTCTCCCATCCATGTTCTTGCACACAGACGAAAAAACTCTTCCCAAAACAATGTGAACATGGACTTGGGCTAATTTGCAGTATTATCTAATGTCACACGGTGCACACAGCATGAAATGAAGTAAAAAGAACTACGGGTAATTCAACATTTTTCCCTTAAGCCCCTTGGTAAAACACTGCTCAGACCATTCTTCCACTGAGAAGTTGCTTTTAAAAGCAATTTAACTGAGCCTTCAGGTGAGGTGTACACGGAGTCTTCACATTAATAACGTAAATGTGAAGCACAGGTCAAACAAGATGTTGTAATTTTAAGACTCTTGGTGTATCATTTTGGATTGTTGCTAATAGTTGTAGGACTAAAGTAATTTTTTTTTTAATATTTAAGATGAATGTTTCTGAAATTTGAGTAACCATCTCTAGAAAGCACTGATGTCATAAAAAAAAGACAAAAAAGCATTTGATTCTGGCTAAGTTGAGCGAGGGATTCCTGTAACTGAACTGCCGGGTGACATTTTGTATTTTCCCTGCACTTTCTCTAGAGGGGTTTTGACATTTACCTGAGTGTAAGGCGAGATGAAACTAGTAATGCACACCAAGCCAGCGTCTGCAAACAGTTTAGCAACCTCGGCGATGCGACGGACATTCTCTTCTCTGTCTTCCGGCGTGAAGCCCAGATTCTTATTAAGGCCCTGGCGAATATTGTCACCGTCCAACGTGTAGCAGGGAATGCCATGGCATACTAAATACTCCTCCAGTGCCATGCTCACCGTAGTCTTCCCAGCACCAGACAGGCCTAGAATATTCAAGAATGGAACATACCGTAAGTAAAACTGCAGTACACACACCGCTGCTCGTACGAGATGCCCCAGTGTGAGGGGATGCACATCCCCCGGTGCCGCTCTGGGCAGGGGTTACTACCTGTGCAGACCGTCTTCAGAAACCCAATGCAGCGTTCGCCTTTACAGCAGAAGAGGAAGGTCTCGCACTGAAGCGAATTTCAGACAACCCAAGAAATGGGATCAGACCAAGCCACACCCTGTTCTGACTCCTTGCAGGGTAACGGAGCTGAATTAGACACCACACAACTCACCCAGACTCTCTGCAGCAGTCATGTTCCATGCACTGCAGCGTGTTAGCAACAAAGACACTTTAATATTAAACTTTGGTCCGGGGAGGACCCCTCGCTGCAGCAGGGGGATGCACCCGAAGGGCCCGTGACTCCATGGGCAGCCCAGCTGTAGCAGGGGGCTCCCGAAGTATGGCACCCCAGGGGGGTGGGACACCATGCTGGAGCAGTTCATGGAGAACTGCAGCCTATGGGAGGGGCTCACGTGGGAGAAGCTGGTGGAAGACTGTCCCCCGTGGGAGGGACCCCACGCTGCAGCAGGGGCAAAGGGGGAGGACCCTCCCCTGAGGAGGAAGGAGCAGCAGAGACAGTGTGATGGACTGACCCCAACCCCCATTCCCTGTCCCCCTGTGCCGCTCGGGGAGAAAAGGTAGAGAAACAGGGAGTAAAGCTGAGCCCGGGAAGAAGAGAGGGGTGCGGGGAAGTGGTTTAAGATCTGGTTTTGTCTCTCATTGCCCTACTCTGATTTGATTGGTGACTGGTTAAATTGGTTTTTCTTCCCCAAGCCGGGTCTGTTTTGCCCGTGACCGTAACACATGAGTGACCCCTCCCTGTCCGTGTCTGCACCCACCAGCCTTCCCTTGTATTTTCTCTTCCCCATCCCACCGGGGGAGGAGTGAGCGAGCGGCTGTGTGGGGCTGAGTTGCTGCCTGGGTCTAAGCCACGACAGCGTGGGGAGCGGCTGTGCTACGTTCGCTGATGAGGTAGCAAGTTGAATCAGCTCCAGGTTGGGTTGGGCAAGGATTACAGCCTGGGCAAGGCTACAGAAGGAAAGCAAGCAATTAAGCAGACCCCCATCCTAGATGATAAGCATGATCAACCAAATTAAGGTTTCAGCAACTTCATCCTTTACTTCTCACTGATGCAGCCTTTGAGTTGCAGTGTTTGGCCCCACACCCAGCCTGCTATTCTCATGAAAGTTATGCTTTTCCATATTTCTGATACATTCCTCAGGGCTTTCTTTACTAGACCCCTCTGACTCGACAGCACAAGACACGCATTAGAATGTAGCTCCCAAACCTTGGCTTAAAACTGAAAAAGGATCTCTGCAGTAACTTCCCATACACTCCCACCACATGAGTGCTGATGAGGTGAGAGAATCTTGATGGGACTATACCACTGTTGCATCTTTTATTCCAAAGCCCGGCAGAATTAAAGACTCATGTTTGCACAGTTCTAGCATGGGTAGTATTGCTTACTTCAATGCCTACAGTCCATTTCAGCCCCTAACATCCGTGCTTCAACATCCTCCATAACCCAGCTTCCCTGACACACTCTCGCTACCTTACAGCCTTCCTACTTTTCTGTATTCTGCCACCACCCTTCTTCCTCATGACCAAAAAAATAAGGAAATTGGGCATTAAGATTCCATTTGTTTAAAAAGAATGACAGCTGGAAAATGCTGCCGTGTAGATAAGCGAGAAAACATTTTTATCGTGACCTTTTCAAAAGGATATTAATGAATTACCAGGAGAAACAGAAAGGCAGCCTACCAGATCATTCGAGCATTGCGAGGCAGGCTGGAGCTACCTGACAGAAACAGGGAGAGAAAGCGCTCCGTTCTTTACCAAAGAAATCCAGGACAGCAAGCTGCTGTACCAAATCTGTTTGGAAGGGCCTGCAGCAATCTGTTACCAACTACTGCTCTACCTTCCACACACATCCATTAACACCAGGGGAAACAGATTTTACTCTGGGTACTGAATTCCTCTAATGCGCTGAAGATCTTTAGGTATCACGATACAACAGTGCTCTAAATGGTTTACAAACTAATTAAATGACACTTTTTGTTATATTTGGGGTTTATTTTCAGCTTTAACTGAAAAAGGAAATATATTAAAGCTTCCAGGAACTTTGAAAGAACAAAATAATCCCCTTGTAGTTATGAAACAAAACTGTCCTCCAGAATTTACTTACTCCCTCTTTTTACAATCAAAAGAATTCAGCGAAAAACCATGGTGCTGATTTCAGAAGTAACTCCCAGTATGCACTGCCTCAACAAGCAGTTGCTGTCCAAAGGCATAGGGTTATGCTGGAATGCTACTTCAAACTCAGGAGACAAGAGCCTTCCAAAGAGAAGAGACCTTTACAGAAAGGTTTCAGAAACACAGACTCTAAAACAAGTTAGGTTTTCTTTATTAATAGATAAAATGGACAGTAAGAAGACCCAGAATTGGTTAAAACACAACAAAAAAGGCCCATACACTCCAAAACTCAACCGGAATTAAGCAGCAGACAGAGCCAAATAAACAATGCTCCAAGAGCACTGAACAAAATGCCTTCTCAAGTTACTCTCTGTCCCAGAGCAATTTCTTGCTAATCTACCTAAAAACAGTGGTAATATTGCATCAAGGCCCGAGATTCCACACACATTCAGCCTGCATGAAAAAAGGAGATACAGCTGAACAGCTTTTCAGAAGATTTTCTTGCTAATCTACCTAAAAACAGCCGTAATATTGCATCAAGGCCTGAGATTCCACACACATTCGGCCTGCATGAAAAAAGGAGATAGAGCTGAACAGCTTTTCAGGAGAGCAACTAAAGCAAAAGGATCCTCATGACTGTACCTGTTAACCAGACCGTGCACCCACGAAAACCACTTCTCGTTCCTACGGCCTCTCTT
>NW_010254842.1:0-777 GCF_000690775.1 Eurypyga helias | reverse complement strand
ACGTGGTGAGCTTGGTAGGTAACGTTGGTCGCCCTCTGCATTCCCTGTAAAAGAAGAAGTGGCTGATTAGGTCTTTAACTCCTGACAGGTTGAGCAAAGCAAACTAAAGCAGATTCCCAGGCACAAAGAGACCTGGAGGCAGGTCAATGGAAGTAAAACCAACACCCAACCCTTCAGCCGCAGCAGAGACCCAAGGACACAACGGAAATTAGAGAAGCCAGCCACAGCAAACCACATCCCCTGTGTGCTTTCCATGAAACTTGGGATTGCCAGCTGAGTCAACTACTTAAGGAAAATCAACTCCAAAAGCCGGGATGAACTGCTAGACTGGACTTCTATCCAAGCCACTTAAACCTAAGAAGATCAAGTGGATTCGCTGTCCCTGAGCTGAAGGTTTCTGTCATAAACCAGCCAAGCACTGGGTCATTTTTAACTCTTAAGAGGCCTTTTCATTGCAAACCATGCACAACTGGGCCAACGTTCAGTTCAGCAGAGACACTTCCAAACCACTCTGCCTTTACCTATGGTATCTTCAGCCTCCAGAATTGATGCAGCTATCATATACTCTGAGTGTTTAAAGAAAGTACTATTTCTAAGGGACTTATTAAAGAATTTACTTTAAAAGATTACATTTTTGTAATATAATTTTAATTAAAGCAAAGCTGGTTACAGACTTTCTTAAAGCTGATTATTCATCACACTGAGCTGCTGTATCTTAAGTATCTCAAGTAAGATGACACTGTTGCCAAGCACATTTCACAGAATCATAGAATCACT
>NW_010254841.1:0-34226 GCF_000690775.1 Eurypyga helias | reverse complement strand
CATTCTATGATTCTATGATTTATACACTACATCCAAAATTGAATCAAGCAATAGAAGCAAAGGATTAGGTTATGCCAGTCTTTTGTCTTTACATAAAATGCTGGCAGCTATTTCAGAGGACCACCTGCTCTGAACTTTCTTACCCTGGGTTTATAGATTGACACCAGGAGCTCAGCAGGATAAAGGGAAACTCCTATGGTGAAAATATCCACACAGATAGACTATTTCTAGAACCTCATTCTGTTTGCTAATTTTTTATTCTAATTAATTCACCAATTAATTCCCAGCAGTGTCTCAGCATCTCATGCATAAGATTCAGCTACTGCATCAGTGGTCTGCAGCTAAACACCTGCAGATGGCAGCTTGAGAAAAATATTGATTTTCAATTACTGGAATTCTTTGATTAATTCAACATTAACTTCATAACCATTCCCCCCCTCATCAGCATGTGACTACAATGTGGTTGTCTGTTCTAGGGACTCTGGAACAAGCCAGTGACTCAATTCATAGGAGCAGCTTGCTCTCTAAGTATGCAGGAGGAAAGAAGATGAAAGTACTCCACACACAGCTGTGGGAAATGATACCACCCCATTCTTCCAGAGACTCCTCTCATGAGTGCAAAGCAGAAAGAAAGGGGTGGACAAGCTGCAAAGAATTGGGCGGACCAGCTGCATGATGCACCCCAGTGGGGGAGTCCTGGGAGGGATGTCCTCTATCAGTAGTTCTTCAAAGAACCTTTCCCTGGCATAAGGCAGCTCACCAGTGCCTATAGCGATAACATCATCAAGGACAAATGTTAACATTTATTTTTCTGTGCAATTTCATAATAGCTATAGGAGTATTGTATAGGGAGGAGTTTCTGTTATGGGGATGACAAAAAAAAAAAAACAGAAAAAAAACCTTAATCATTGGCAAAGAAGCGTAGGAAGCTGCTGCACAAATTAAATAAAAAATAGAAAAAAAGGTGTATTTATCAAAGAGAATAAGTACAGCCAGAAGCTCTGACTTTTCTAGCGGATGTTTGTGTCATCACATGAAAAGAAAAATCACAGCAATCAGATAATTGTACTGCATGGAGGAAAACAATAAATCAAATGGTTTATAAAGAAAACCCTGCCAATAGGAAAAAAGGTAAAAAAAGGTTGTTTTACTTCTACGCTGGCAAGACAGCTTTTCTTCTAAAGTCATTGTTGGTGTATGTACTACTGTGTTCCATAAAGTTCAGCCATCTACATTACTTTCCTTCAAATAAGCTTTTACACAGTATGAATAATCTTGATTCAAATGTGATGTGTTACCTCCCACTTGTAAATCCTCATCTGTAGAAACTAAGTGAAAGGAAAAATCAGACCCAAAGTAAGTGGGGAATCTTGGGTTTTACCACAGGATGTCTATCTTGGGCACTGGATGAGATTCTTCTCTCATGCCATGATATATGTGCATCCTGATATTTTTCATAATGCATTCTTCATGAACCGCTATATTGGAACCTGTTAAAGAGTAATGTGAACAATTCAACTTCAAAACCAAGCATAGTCTAGAGTATTGGGTATGTAGTTACATGGTAGCATTAATAGCATTAAGATTCAATACAAGTCACTATGAAAACTTGTCAGAAATAACACCAACAAGAACAAAGACAAGACAAAGAAACCCAAACTGATGTCATAAAAGCATATGCATGATAATATGGTAGCAATACCAGAATTTTCATAGCCATATCACACTGGTGATATATCAAATTAAGTATTTAATCTGTGGTCTTTCAGAGAAAAATGTAAGAAATCAAGAGAAAGATTATTCTCCTAGTAGGAAAAATCTTTTCACAATGCAAACCAGGTCTTTGCTTTGAAGCTTAGGAGTCATGCTTTTCTTATAAGGAAAAGAAAATGTGATCATACAATCATTCTAATGAGCTAGTGAAACCATGGAAGTTGTCATCACCTATTTAAATGGATAATCACTCTTTGAATCCCTCTGAGCCTGGTGGCATCTTGTGGCAGTGAATTCTACAGATTCATTCTGTGTTGATTTACCCTACTTCTAGTAAAATCAGACAATAAATAAGGAAATCAATACTTCTTCTTGTCATGGAAGAGCATTATGAAAATCTGAGTATTAGCCCTGAAAACTCATTATCTTGGCTGCTATTTAGAACAGCACAGTTAAAGCCTGGACAGCTGATAAAAAAGAGGAAGAACATTGCTAAAAGTTGACAATGATTTTTAGCTATTGGCTCCCTTTAAATAGTACTTAACATATTTTAAAATATTTAGCATACTTTTCTGTGTCTTTAAAACTGAAAGGGATTTCTGTTTCCAGTTTATATCTCTATTGCCATTAGGTCTTCCTTTTCTAATAAATTCTTATTCATGCAATGTCGATATGCCAAACCAATCATACATATTTCCAAGTAAATTTCCTTGGTCTTTCCACTGAATAGAACATCTCAGACTTTCTCACTATATTAACTTCTTAATGCAGCCCTGCCTGTGATACTCCCCCTGCCTCAGAACCTTTTTTATACTCCTACTGCTAAATAATCAATCTCTGCATAAAAGGTTGGTACTAAGACACTAAGTTCAAAAGAGAATGAACAACAGGTCAATAAAACATGAAGTTTTTTTCCCATTTCCAGGGTTAACAAAAGAGTTATTTCATAGAAACATAGAATGGTTTGTGTTGGAAGAGACCTTAAAAACCATTTAGCTCCAACCCCCCTGCCATGGGCAGGGACACCTTCCACTACACCAGGTTGCTCAAAGCCTCATCCAGCCTGGCCTTGCAGACAGGCAGGGTTGGGGCATCAAAACTTCCTTGTAGGGTCCCTTCAGGTATTGGAACACTGCAATAAGGTCTAGGAGAGCTTTTTAATTTCCAGGCTGAACAAGCCCAATTTTCTCAGCCTTTCATCACAGGAGAGGTGCTCCAGCCCTCTGATCTTCTTCATGACCCTCCTCTGGACTCGTTCTAACCAGCCTATATCCTTCTTATGTTGAGGGATCCAGAGCTGGACACAGTACTCCAGGTGGCGTCTCCCGAGAACAGAAGGGGAGAATCCCCTCCCTCGACCTGCTGGCCACGCTTCTCCAGATACACCCCAGGATACGGTTGGCTTTCTGGGCTGTCTTATGTTCAGCTTTTCGTCCACCAGTACCCCCAAGTCCTGCTCCTCTGGGCTGCTTTCTATCCACTCACTGACCAGCCTGTGCTTGGGATTGAGATTGTTCCGACCCAGGTGCAGAATCTCTGAGTGCTCCCGTCCAGCCAGGAGCCTTATCCACCTTATCCTTATCCACCAAGCTGTCCATCCATCAAATCCATTTCTCTCCAAATTAGAGACAAGGATGTTGTGGGAGATGTTCAATAACCGAGCTTGCAGCCAATATTGTTACATTCCTCTTTCTAAGGTCAGAATGGCTTCTGTCTTGAGAACGATCCAACAGTTGCTTTTCGGTTATAGATGAGAAGATTCAAGTGCCAGAAGATTGACACTTCTACTGAGTAACGAACTTCTCCCACAAAGACTGATTTCCTCTCACACTGCACAAAAATAATATTGTGAAAGGCACTGGCTAAATTGGCACACTCACTAATTTAAACTACAGGAACAAACGTGATGTATGAAGCAGTTCTTCCATAGCATTAATTTCACACAATGGATACATACATCTCAGCAGATATTCCTACATCTTCTCACTTTGAACCAGAGATATTTATCATTGGCAGCAGTGCCTCAAACCTTGGCGTAAACATATAAAACTCAAAGAGAACAGGTGTCCCCAAATGGGTGGTCTCTGATCTCCCCAAACATTCAGCAGAAAGAAGGGTATAAATTTATGTAGCAAAGGCAGACTACTGGGAATTAGGACATGGTGAGATTTAAGACAGTACTAATACTACAAGGCTGTGTTTTCACTGATAAACAATGAGCTCAAGCCCGTAGCTGATCATGGTGAATTTCTAATCCCTGTTTCCTCCACTCATATTGCTGGTGTGTGTGGAGCCAAGTCAAAACCTCCCAGAAAACACTGTGCTTGGGAAAAACTGCCATCAGGAAACCTTCAAGTAGATGAGGGAGTCTACTCCTAACACCAAAATATGAGCCTAGAGATTTGCTAAAAGCATGTTAAGGCTCTGTTCTTCCGGAGCGCTGCTGAATGTAGGGAAGATCAATGCCAAACAGCCTGCACAAGTAGATGCAGTGGTCAGCAGGAGGGATAGTTACCAGATTTTTCTTCAGAACAAGCTTATGATGACATAAGCAAGCCCCTAACTGTAGTTCATGTAGTTTCTGATCCCACAAATGCAGGTATTAACATCTGTAAGCAGTTCACTAAACACCCAAGAGTAGGTTTGTGCAGAAGCTGAACAAATTCACCAGTGACTGTAGTATCACGGAAGTTAAACTTTGCCTCAGTTTCCAGAGTAGTAAAACGCCAATTGCTATATTTATCTGCTTCACAGGGGGTCATGAAGCTAAATCTATGAATATTTGACAGCTATAAATGGATGTAACTGGATCAGTACATGGTATCATTACTATGTTTCCTCAGTGGTGTGGGAAACATCACTATAATAATTTGCATTCCAAAGGAAAAAATCCCCTTTTGAAGATTAACTTGCATTCTAGAAGATGAATTCCCACTCAGAAAAATCAAAGAAAAAACAACAGAGCTGCTGAGCACACCTTTGCACAAGGCTGCATTTCTTCTCCTCAGAGGCTTTTCTCTTTTTTTTTTTTTTAATTATTATTTTAGGCAGTAGGGAGGTCTGAGTCTGTGGGATGAGTCCTCTTTTCATTCTCATTTATAGAGTCTTACCAATAACAAAAGATTTAACAATTCATGAAATCTAAAGGTGAAAACAACAGTCCTCTTCACATGGTCATGGACCTGTTGGAGCGAGTCCAGAGGAGGCCATGAAGATGCTCAGAGGGCTGGAGCACCTCTGCTATGGGGACAGGCTGAGAGAGTTGGGCTTGTTCAGCCTGGAGAACAAAAGGCTCCGGGAGACCTTATTGCAGCCTTCCAGTACCTGAAGGGCCTACTAGGAAGCTGGGGGGGACTTTTTACAAGGGCCTGTAGTGACAGGACAAGGGGTTAAGGGTTTAAATTGAAAGTGGGGAGGTTTAGATCGGATATCAGGAAGAAGTTCTTCCCGGAGAGGGTGGTGAGGCACTGGAACAGGTTGCCCAGAGAAGCTGTGGATGCCCCATCCCTGGAAGTGTTCAAGGCCAGGCTGGATGAGGCTTTGAGCAACCTGGTCTAGTGGCGGCCCATGGCAGGTGCGTTGGAACTAGTTGGTCTTTAAGGTCTCTTCCAACCCAAACCATTCTATGATTCTATGATTCTATGAATAACTTTGCCCTTTGGATTAATTTTCTCTTCAGATTTTTCCCAATCCCAAATAAATTTGAAGCCCACCTTCTCACCATGTTGTATTGCAAAGCCATTCTCCATTTTCTCAGTCAAACATAACAGTAATTTCTTCCTTTTTAAAAATAATTTCTGGAACGCAGTGATTCAGGTTTGTTATAGACAAATGGTATCCTGCTTCTTCAGCCCAGGTAATACCTGATGTAGACTAGCTATACATACAGGTTTTGGACCAGTAACTCCATGAATACTGTATGCAGAAAATGCCATGGTCCTCTCATGCCTTTTCACCTGGTTGTATTATACAGAATTTCTACATAACCCATTGAAGAAGGGAATGTTGGCTTTCCTGGCATCCCGCATATTATGGGGGCACTCCCTGACCACCTTTCACTGGCTGTACCCCCTGCAAACAGGGACGATGGACAGCTTCAAATGTCAGGACAGACATAACTCCTTCCCAGCCACAACCCAGACAAAGACATTGTTCTATACTCCGGAATAAAAGCTGCACACAGTGAAAACTGTCCTTTAGACCACCATTAGTTGCCTCTACATTTTTCAGCATCTTCTAAAAAATTCTCACCCAGCCATGCTCTGACTTCTCTGCTGAAATCATCTGAACTATTTCAGTGGAGGCTGATAATTGAACAGGGATTTCCCTTACAAAGATAGACCTCAGGTGAAGGTATAGCATAATAGCGTCAGAGAACTAACAAGGTAATAATTTAAGCACCAACACACATCAGCCACTAAAGGTGAGCAAACAAGGGTTTCTCTGATTGTTTTCTCTTGTATATGAGAGACTGGTATGACCTCATGGCCTGGGCAAAAGATTGGACTCTGTTCAAAGAAAGGTCAGCGGTGAAGGTAAGAAGTGGTATACGTACATTGCTGTGATCCCAGGAAGTACAGGCTACTGAAACGACTCACTCTCAAAGACGGTGATTTCCCCAGAGCTCCCAGTCACAATTCTGGATGTTTTCTGCACTTGGGAGCACACCCAGGGAGTCAGTTCCACAATAAATTGTGTTTGCACAGGTTACTTCTGTCTCTATCTTCTAGTTTTTCATGTGTGACTTAGCTACTTTAATGCTGTTTTAAAGGAGTATTTTACAGCTTATGTAATTCTCTCAGCAGATAAACCCATCTGCCTCACACCTTCCAACCCTGGCCTCCTGTTCTCCAGGACCCCTTCCACCACGGTTTTTCCTTTCCCTCCCATTTTCCAGTTTCAGCAGCTCAATGTCAAGTGTTGTCCAGCAAGTGCCACCTGGTAACAGCTGTTTTCCAAGGTTCATCACCTTTTTTCTCCCCCCTTATCTAGCAATGTTGTCTCTAAACATAATACTTACCATAGTTATTTTCATCTTCCTGCTGTCCCACCCTCTCCCCTGTCCCATCTCACAATTTTGGTTTTGAGGCATTCAGTTCCTACTACAAAAGCAATGCATGTATTGATTACAGCTTGCCCTTAAATATACTACAACTTCTAAAGGTGGACGAGATTTTTTTTTCCAAGTTAAAAAATATACACTGTAAAAGACTGTCAAAATCCCTCAAAAATCTTGGCTAATAATCTCAGTTCATCTTCTGGGAGAAACTAGCTGTTAACTTCCCTGCTGAGTGTGTCTGTTTCTATCTTCCTATATACTGTAGCTGCTTTTATCATGTTCATCAGTGTGCTTACATTGACTCATTGCTATGTGACTTTGTAATTATAGGTGGCATAGATATCACCATCTTCCCACTATAAGACTTCTCTTCAATTGTTTAAATTCTGTTAAATTTCAGTAATTGCAGGTGCCTTTAAGAGGCTACATTTTTTCTCACGTTATTTTTTCAGCCAATTTCTAGTACTATGTACACATGCACACACACAGGCTCTAACAAATTAGCTGTGGAGCCCTCAACATAAGAAGGATATAGACCAGTTGGAGCGAGTCCAGAAGAGGCCACAAAGATGCTCAGAGGGCTGGAGCACCTCTGCTATGGGGACAGGCTGAGAGAGTTGGGCTTGTTCAGCCTGGAGAAGAGAAGGCTCTGGGAAGACATTATAGCGCCTTCCAGTACCTGAAGGGGCCTACTCGGAAGCTGGGAGGGACTTTTTACAAGGGCCTGTAGTGACAGGACAAGGGGGAATGGGTTTAAATTGAAAGTGGGGAGGTTTAGATTGGATATCAGGAAGAAATTCTTCATGGAGAGGGTGGTGAGGCACTGGAACAGGTTGCCCAGAGAAGCTGTGGATGCCCCATCCCTGGATGTCTTCAAAGGCCAGGCTGGATGAGGTTTTGAGCAGCCTGGTCTAGTGGAAGGTGGCCCTGCCCATGGCAGGGGGGGTAGAACTAGATGATCTTTAAGGTCCCTTCCAACCCAAACCATTCTATGACTCAATGTTTCTATGAAATATGGGCTTTGGAGCAGCGAAGTGGGAATTTCTAGTGAGCAATCTTTCTATCAGTGATATGTCATTTTCCACATTTCTAGTTGTGTTTTGTTTGGTTTTTTTTTTTCAAATCCACCAAATAGTGTGCTTAAATCTTAGTTAACTCAGAGAGTAAAAAGAGATTGCTTCAGTTCTGGCAGATAAATTATTTGACAATTCCACTCACACTGTGTACCTTGCAATCTAGACTGCAGGAGGGAAACAGGGCTTCTCTTCCAGCCCTGACTGCCCAAAACTCAAGAGCTGCCAGTTCCTCAAACTCAAGTATTGTGAAGATGTCTTTCTTGTGCTGGTAGTACAACGCTGTACCTGCTGCTTCTTGGCAGTGGGAACTTCTCTACTATAATTTGGTAAAACAGGGATCTGAGTAAGGCAGAAAAGAATGAACTGAGAGAAGGAAATGAGGATGATTATGGAAAACTTGAGGAAAAAAAAATGGGGGAATAAGAAGGACAGGTAGCAAACTGAGACAGAGAAGTGAAGGATTCAGAAAGGAGGGTTGTCACTGAAATCAGCTCTGAACTTGACAAGTCATTCTTGCGCCATGCACACCTTTCTTCATGCAGAACAGACATCAATTACTGAAGGAAGTCTGAAGAGCAGGATGGAGAGTTCACAACTCAAAAACTGTAGCCTTTTAAGGCTATGCATTTCCACACATATTTCATGCTAAATTATTAGTCGTTACATTTGTTTCCCTTTATTGTCTTCTGCCTTTCATCCCACCAGCTCCCAACCCCTACCCTGCCTGTGCAGCCATTTTTCCCTTCACATTTCTGTACCCATCATTTTCAGAGACTGAGCTTAGAAGCACTAGGGGGGCTAGAGCTCCTGTATCACCACCTGATAAAAAGTATGTCTATATGATGAAGGAAACTTTACCTTACCTTTCTCTCCCCACTTCTCCAAGGTACACGCAGTATCACTGCTTACCCTCATGTCTCCTAAAGCTTTAAAATGGATTCAAAAACATCTATGTATAGTATATGCAGATCATATATACGAATGGATAGTTATTCAATATTCATGTCTATTCTCTTTTGCTGATGTGTCACATTGGGTGTCATGTTGTTGCACTCTGAAGTATGCTGAAACCCAGCTCTGAGTATTGATCCCTGGTTTCCCTGACCTGTGAATTTCAGAACAGACTGGTATTAAAATGCTTTTTCTCCATTAAGAAGCCCAAGCTCTTTACCCCATAGCTCTTAAATTCCAGAGAAGTGTATTCTGAGAAAGAATGCACAGGTTTTGATCTGAAATTCTCATCACTGACACTGTCAGGATAATGTTCAAAAGGTGTTGTTTTATTTCAGCTAAGGGAGGCTTTGGTAGCTCAGAATAGCTCTCCTTCTAGCCCCACTCCCAAGAAGAGTGTCTCTCCTTCAGCCCCGTGCCGCGTGGCAGCTGTCTCCTCTGCCGCACAGCTTCGAGTCCTCCCCAGGACACGGCCTGTCCTGGGGAAAAAATAGCATGAGATTATGTAATGACAGATAGACACGCAATGTGCATGCACAAGAGGGCAAAATTAAGGTCACGCAGGCAGTTCTGTAATGATTTCTGATTGCTTAATTTCTCCTCAGCACCTACCCTGCCCCCCATCAAAACACCCTATTCTCCCTCCCAGCCTCCACTGTTCTGTTTCCTCAGGTTTCTCATTCTTACCTGTCCCTGCCCACTTACAGAATCATGTTTCTTTCTCTGTTTCTGTCTCTTGCCCCTATTTTGATACTTTCTGTACATATGGCTCTCACTCTCTGCTCCTATTTCTCGCTGCTATTCGAACAGTACACTGCCTAAGGCTGCTGTCTCCTGACAAATACAACTCCCCCCTCTCTGCCCCGGCCTCGTGTCTGACTCTACCTTCTCTCAAACTCTGACACAAAATACTTTCAGATGTATGGAAGACTTTCTGATTTAATTTCCTCTCCAGACACAGAGGGGAATTATTTGAAAAATCCTGATTAGACATGATCTGAATCAACAGAGGCAACATAGTGTACATATAGCACTAATAATACTGAACATTTATACAGCCTCTTTATCTGTGAAAGTGCTTTATAAACACTAGGGGAATGATTTTTTCAAAGGTCCTGTGCACTTGTTGCTCAGTGACTTTAGCATTATTTGTAATTGCTTCTGAAGATGAGAACCCATCTAATTAGTGTTTTAATATTGTAAAAAAAAAAAAAATCTCTAGCTATCATTTATGTATGGAAAAGTAGAACTGTAACGAGCAACACATGTACCAAGCCAGAGTGTAGGACTACCTTTTCATTTTATGTTTGGACAGCAAGGCCCTGGGGCTGTATACAGAAAAGGGCTTCGCTCTCAAACTGATACAAATTTTCTTGAAATCTAAGTTTCTGGGGATGTCGTTACCTAGATTTCTTTTACTTCCATGTTTACAGCAAAGTCAAAACTGGTTGCTGGTTTTGAGCATTCACAGAGGAGAACTACAACAAAGCACTCTGCTTTTTGTCAGTAATTCAATGGTTAAAGCTTTCATCTGGATTGTGAAATACCTCACTTATTCTAGGTTGATGCCTAAGGTTTCACATCTAGCAGATAATATAATGAAAGCATTAATATGACCATTTAGCCTCACAGGTAATGCAGCCATTTCCAAAGAGGAAGCTAAACTTGGCCCTTTTAACATCTTACAAGAACATTCCTAACTAGGTTAGATTTTCTTGTATGCTGTTTTAGATGAGGAAAAAAAAAAAAAACTGTTCCAGCTTACTTTCCTTGTATCTTGAGAGGTTACACACACTCATTTCCAGAAGGAGGTTCCCTTTTCAATCTCCAGTCTAGTATAGGCCTTCTCATCATGTCCCATGCTCTTCTGATTATTTCCTGTTGACTGGTTTCAGCAGTGCTCACCTTATCTCATTGGCTTTCCTGCATTCCCTTTTTAAATTCTGAGCTCTTCGTATACATTGTGAAGAACCTGCTGACCCACCCCATTTCAGGCACTTGTAATGCTTACATCCCTCATGGATTTATTCCTTGATGTCTAAGCAACATTGTAAATAGAAAATATCAGTGACTCAAAGCTCCTATTTCCAAAAGCCACTTAACTGGCCACTTAATTTCAAAGTTCACTTGAGACTTGATGCAGTTCAGTCCATATAATCTAAATTTCTTTTATCCAACATTCATTTTCTGAAAAAGGGACATATTCTCTTTCATATTTTAGGCTAAAGGGTTTTCAGATAGGTGAATCAGGGCTTTATAAAGATTATTAACAGCTGATAAAACATTTCAACCGAACCCTGTCCTGTTGATGTAGGCAGCACTGAGGTAGCTAGCAGTCATTTTATAATTGCAGCTCTTGGCCATGATGATTTGGAAGTCCACTGTCAGGAAACTTTGAGTGAAGTCATCTAAATCTGTAGATTTCACATTATTAATTTCCTACACCAAAAACAATGGGAAGATGCAGGGAGATATTCCCAAGCATGCTCTACTGAGCAAGGCTCTGCTCTGCTAGGTCATAATTGCCAAACTTTCTGCATGTGTCACCAGCCATGTCACTCAGTCTAAATATCTTCAGTCCTTTCAGCCCATATATAGTTAAAATCAAACCTGTATTCAGTGACAATTTGAGATAATAGAATTTATAATTCTCTTCTGAAAAAATAAGATAGAAAGATTATCAGTGGGTGAGACCTAACTTCAATGATTTTAGAAAAATTAAGAGCTACCTTACTTTTGGGTGAGGAGCTCTTCTAGTACAGGTATTTGTCAAAGATAATAGGCCTTCTGGCCTTCTGGGCTTGCGGGCAATATTTCCTCTAACATTTTCAAGTAATTAAATTATTGCAGTTTCTGACATTTTGAGCCCACTTTAAAGCCTCATGTAGCATGAACATGTAGTGGTGCAGTGCAGTCTTACAGTAAACGTTAGAAACAGTCTCTTCTTGACCCAATCCTTAAAGTATTCCTGCCCAGCTTTATGATTCAGTGGTCCTGCCTTTTTCTCCATGGTACATCAAGTTGAACTTTATCTATAGAACTTGTTGGGTATCTCTGAGGAACTGTGAATTATTTCTTTGCTACAAGTATATGTAAGGGTATTCAGCAGCTTAAAAAAGGAGTTTTTTTCTTTTTTTTCACCACTGTCTCATAGTTGAATTGCTTTGGTTTTCAGATTTGCAAAAGATCCTACACAATTTCAAGTTCCCTTGCAACCCCAGTAACTCCTGCTCAGAGAAGCATATCTCACTGGTGGGGCTCAAGCCCCTCATAAGAAAGAAAGAAAAGTATCATAAAGCTAAAGTTGAAAGCTTTGCTGGACAGCTTGTGGCAGGAAGGACAGAATATTGCCAGTTTTCAGAAATGAACCTAGACTACAAAAAACTATACAGTGAAGTGGTTCTTTATTTTGCTGTATGGTGCTAGGAATCCTGCAAAAAAGTTGGAAAAAAGAGGCAAAATTGAGACTGTGCATATGTATACTTGAAGGTTGTCCATTTGTTTCTTGAATTTCATAAAAAATTAACATCTTTGCATTATTGTTTCTTATGTAGTGCTGTGTGGTTATTTGTGTATTTGCATATGCATAGATACACATTTTATATACATATACCATAATTATATATATATGTTTAAGAGCAATTTTCAAAAGTGCGAAATAGTTTTGAAGTTTTTCATATGTAAATTCCACCCTTCAAGGATCTTATGGGAAACTTTCACTTTTGGAAAATCCATGGAAGAAGGTCTTTTTTTTTTTTTTAATATCTAACTTAAAATTATTTTACCAGTACAAACAGAGCTAACAGCAGAATTCACTCTAGTCCAAATTCACCATTCCTGGAATTAGTAACCTACCTACACAGGCATCTAAATAAATAATCTAATACTGAATTGTACTCATGAAAATTTTCAGAATGAATATATGGTAGTTGTACTGAAATACAGTTTGCTTTATGTTCATGACAGCTTTATGGCTCCCTGTCTTATCTGAAATTGCCTCACCTCAGATTCATTGTGAAGCTGTTTTACTATAACATCATGGCTATTTTCACCAACCATTTCAGTTTATCAAGATACTTTTAATGTCCAGGATGTTGATTAAAACCCCATCACCCTTTTGCTTTCTGGAAGTAGACTGCACTTGCATCCCAAGAATTTCCATGAGAAAAATATCTATTTCAAGATAACAAAGCTGGGTTTAAGATAGATACATTTCCCAGCATAACTGCTTCAAGCCTCATACATTCAGTGTCATGGTTTAACAGAAAGAATGACTTTAATAGAAAGAATAATTGATAAATTCATTGTGAGATGATGGTGCAAAACAAAGTGTGGTACAAGATCCCAGTTTAAGAAACTTGACGATGGTGATGATTTCAGGTGAAGCAGAGGTTTTATATTTGTAGAACATTGGGATGAGCTGATTTACCAACTTTGAAAGACCTTTCTTGTGTCCTTTCTTCATCTTAAAAAATCACTGAAGGATTTACCAAGGAATTTGTGAAAAACCTGAAGTTGTGTGTGCATATAAAGAACGTATATGTACAAATATGCACCTATGTATATACATGTATTTGTACATATACGCATGTATATGTACATGCATGTTCTGTGGACTTCCAGGGATATAGAAATTGCCATATTGACAAGTAGTCTCACATATTATATACAGTCTCTAGCACATCATATACGTGTACAGAATATCTTTTATGTTTATTATGAAATACACATACCATATAAATGCATAGTATGTATATTACATTACATGTATATGTAAAAGAGTACATATTTTGATTCCTTGTTGGTAGAAACCCAACTGTTTGTTTTCTTGAAACACCTGACATTTCCAATAACATCACATGTAACAACTACTGTCTTTAAAAGTATATTATTTCTATCATATCTATCATAAACTATCAAATGTAATATATAAGGGGGGTGGGGGGTGGGAATCCCCAGCAAACCCATTTTGCCATAATTCACAACCAGATTGTTAGAGGCTTAACTGCTTTCAGCTTTGCCTTGGGCCATTAACTAACAAACCAACCATTAACTTCTAGTAATGACCATTTTTTTCCCCGAGATTATTACTTAATTGAACTCCTGTGCTGTGTTGGTTATTTTTATGCCATCTCACAATGACTATGCATTACTGCGTTTTCCTAGTATACCAACCATATACTGAAATAAACAAGATAAGTGTTGGAGAATTGAATCTTTCACTGTATATACTATTTAAAATACATTAATGAACAGCTTTGATGTAGCAGACGTGCTTTTTCATTTTTCCTGTTCTCCAAAGCATATGCATCAAGTAAGTTAGATGCAGAATTAATGCATGCTGCTGTTCAGTAATGTATACAATGTCAAGGCACTGTATTAGTAAGCTGTGTTATATATTCATTTGGGTAAGACACATTTGATTATTAGCATTCTGTTCTTCAGCAACAAGCCACATGTGCTGTCTGTTGCCATGGCAATAAATTAGGAAGGATAACCTGACTACTTATCAATTTTTATTAGTGCAATCATCCTACCTGCTTAACCCCTCAGTAACAGTAGCGTATTTAAACACCACTGATAAAATCTATGTAACTGTGGGGGTGTGAATTAAGATGATAGGGTGGGAAGGAAGCCAAGGTACTGTGGAGATGGGGGAGAGAAATACTGACTTCAAACATGCTGTTGATGTAATTCATTAATATTACAGGATCAAAAATGTTAATGTTTCTGAGGACCTTAGCACACTGGGAAGTGATGAAAATAAATGCAAAACCTTAAGATGGATAAAATGAAAAGTGCTTCCCCCTTGTTGTTAAAGCAGTATGTGTAAATGTATATGTTAAACTATAAACCTGAATAAATGGAATCAAAACATGTGCTTCCTTATGTTAAGGAACATCATATGCTAGTAAATATATCCTTTAAAGTAGAAGGGAACAAAGTCATAAGAACATCAGCATGATTTTCTTTAAGATATTAAAACTATATTACTATTGGTCTGTGACCTTTAAGGCTACTGCTAACACCCTTTCAATTATCATCCTTAGAAAAAATCAATTATTCTATAGTACTCAGAAATAAGAATAAGCTTCCCATTCATTCCAAGATCTTCCTGGGATCAAAATAAGTTACAATAGATTTATTCTGAAGTATCTCATTTTGATCTAAAGATCTAAATGTTCCTGCAGCACTAAGTATCTTTAATCCATGTTTGATTGTTGTAAGGCTGACTATTTAAATCTCAATATTTGCATTCATGTTATTGCTGGGTTTACACTCATTTAAAAAAAAAAGTTAATCTTGTCTGCTTTAATGAAGTACTGGATCTCATTGGTGTTATAGTGAGGTGTGAATGCACAACACGGTAATAAAGGCTTGGACAGGGACCTCCTTGGATGTGCTCTCTGTACAGATACCCTTGCCAGGAGGAGACATGCCCTGCTCTGCCTTGAACTTCCAGAATGACCCCCACTCATCACCTCAGTGTGTGATGACCCATCACCATCGTTTGCTGTGCACAGGATTTGAGTTGTCAAATTAAACTGTACATCTGTGGCCATGGCATTATTAGGTCAGTAAAAGGCTCTTGATCAAAGCTTTTCCACAACCTTAGAGAACAAGGCAATATTCAACACAAATAACTCCTTATTTCAGCTGGGAAGTATTAAGATAACTTTCTATAAAACACCTAAATCCTTCACTTAGAAGGCTGACAATTCTCATCTTATAGAAGCCATGAGGGAATATGAAAAGTCTAATGGGACCTAAACCTTGTCTCCTGGAGAAGGGAGCAGCTCCGACATGCCAGAGGAAAAGCCCCATCTCCTAGGACTGAGAGGTCTTTCCAAGGGAGAGGCAGACCTCCTTACTCACCGCTTCATGGGCATCTGCCACTCTCTCTCCGGAGAGATAAGGGGCCACCATGCGCAACTGCACGTTCTCTCCCACCATAATCTTCCTTCACCTACCTCACTGAATGAAAAATACGCCCGGGGAGTGGCAAAGCCAGCAGTGGGACAGGCATGATGTGGAAATAACACTGACAAGAAGGGCCTGGGACAAGGGCTGTAGAGGAGCCAGGACAGGGAGCAAGGGAGACCTCAGCGGTTTAGGGCAGGAATCACTGCTGGGAGAGGAGCGAGCAGGTGTGGTCTTTGAAACAGCCTGAGCTGTGATGAAACAGGACAACTGTTGTTTGGGTTTTTTTTTTTTTTAATTATTATTCATCCTTACATGAATTGTCAACGTTAAAATAAATCACAGTTAAAATCAGTGTGCATTTCTAAAGCATCTGAAATCTTTTAATCTGGGAGCAAGTTGGACAATCTGGGGTTTAAGTTACTTCCTAAAATGAGGCACAATCTTCCATATCATTTGGGTACTTAAAAATCCCAAGTTACATAAGCATAAAATGTGTGCACTTCAATGATAACAAAACTCTCAAGGCATATTTGAAAAATAGTCTCAGGGTCAGAATATTTTTCCCCACTACACTTTAAATGTTAAAAGAAGCCTGTGCCTTGTGAAGTATTTTGTTTTAAAAGGAATATTTGAAATTCACTTTACTATCTACAGAAAGCTTCTGATCAGATATGCCAAATGTTTTTCTCCACTTTGCCAAACCTCCAGCCAGACACCAGGTCAAGGCTAGTTGTCAGTTCAGAAGTCTTGATTTATAAAAGGACAGGGTATCAACTGGCCACAAGTTCTGTGCACACGTGTGTGTGTGCATTCAGTAATAAAAAGAGGATTTGATAAATCTGTGAGTGTTCTCACTGCGCCTCCTGTTCTTTGCCAGACTGTCAACTTTCTGAAGGAAAATACTTTGTTCAAACCTCAGGTTGTCACTATGCTTTCCCCACCATTTTTGGAAGAATCGATCATCTTAACATGATGATCCATTTTGTTGAGATGATCCATTTCATTCCCATAGTTGAAGATATATTTTCAATGGAGCCTGACAATGGTGCCCAATGTCAAAGTTCAAACTGACTTGATGGATTGCTTATCCTGTTCCATGCCAGTGGTGGTCTGTAAAGGAAACAAGGCATTACTATAAATGCCTGTGCATGGACAGATTGCCAAGCAAGGCCGCTGTTTGTGCAGACCTCTCTGGAATGACGCCTGGGTGCAAACAGACCTTCTCCAATTGGAAGCTGAACAAATCCCAACATTTTCATCTTTCAGAAAGCTTTATCTTCCCTGTCAGCACCTCACTAGAAAGAGGAGTTGTAAAACCCTGTATGCACCCAGACTGTTTCCAATAAAGTGTAACAGTAGTGTGCATTTAACTAATATAGCCAGGAGTGTTTGGGTTTTGAGCATAAAGTTATTGTTGATAGCAGGTACCACTTTAACAACAGGAATTTTCAGAATCTACACATTAATAGATACTGATTGAACTAAAATTGGATTAGAAGAGCAACAGAAGTGTATACAAGTTACTGTGTCTCGGTATCACACTGGAGTCCAGTACCATGTTCCATGGGCTTGGCACAGGCTGTGAGAAGGCAGAAAGCTCATCAAAAGCTGAGATTCACACGCAAATCAAAGATGCCACAAAAATAGATACCAGGATACCATTAGGGGTTGCAGAAAAGTTCTGTCTTTGTGTTCGAGCAAGCAACAAATTATTTTAGTATCAGATTGAGCAGACAACAAATCATTTTAGTATCAGAATTTCAGACAAAGCACACAAGAGTGTTATCCTGAATATGATGCGTAAAGCTCAGTTTTGAAGAAAAGTTTTTCAAACCTTAGAGGAGAAAGAACAATTTCCCTAAAAGTCAGTTTTCTGTCATCTTGAACTGACATCTGGTTATTTAATTTAAAAGCTGAAATGACATTACTGTGGATAAAAGTGAAGAACAGAAGCTAATCATGTAAAGGTAAGATTGTTAAATAAATAAATATGAGCCACACAGTGGTTCACCTATGCATGAATGCATGAAGGAAAGCTTTCATTTGCTTCCCAGTCCCAGCTATTTTTAGACTGGGCAACACTTTATAGGGGTAATTGTCTATCTTTTTCATATGATGACAAGACCATGCAAAATAGAGAACTTCTCTCCCTGCTTCATTTATGCAGGTGGGAGAACAATTCCTGTTGGAGGCATTACACCAGCACCATAGCAGATCGCTCTTGCTTCAACAGTAAAAATAAACCAGGAAAGCAGCTATGAATGACGTTCCATTACAGTCCCCTTTTGGAACCAAGAAGTACTCCTGGGAAGGTATTAAAGGAAAATTTCTCCTTAAATAAATAAACTACTTACTGTGAAAATGTCCATTGTGTGGACAGAAGGCGGCTTCTACAAGATGGTGCGTGTACTAGAAATATATATGTATTTAATTATTATTCTGCAACATTTTTAAAGTATTTTCTACAGAAAGCGTTAGAAGTTCAGTCCACAGTTCATTGTATACAACTCAACCATAAGAGGCAGTTCAACATTTCCAGTGTCTGAGTTCCAGTAAAAAACAAAAACCTTAATAAGAAAAAATAAGGAAAGCAAAAACACATGAGACACTGAGAGTTATAACCAGTGAGCAAAAACCCATATCCCTGCCCAATTAACACCAGTGCAACTAAAACATCATAGATAGAGCTGTTTGTTTATTTGAACTTTGTTTCCTTTCTCTAACAAAAACACACAATGTGGTGGGAGAAGTCAGAGGTACAGAAATTCCCTGACAGGATAAAGTTTTCAGTAATGACAGTTCAGACATCTTTAAAAAATCACTAGCACACAGACCAACACGTGTGCTTTCTATCTCACCTAAGTCTCACTTCCTTCACTCTGTACCTTGCACTTTACCATAGTCACTATACAGCCTTTTACTGTTTTCGCAAGTAAAAAGTTCACTAATGACCAAGCCTGGGGGAAGGGTTATGGCTACAGCATTCTCCAGAGGCACAAAAACTCATGAGTTTGACAGATGGTTTTATTCATTTTTACTTCTCTGTTCGTACTGTACAGTTGTGATTCTTTTTTACTGTTCCTTTACGTTATTGTCAGCTCTCTTCTGGCTCCTTAAATAAATCCTCAGCTAAACCCCAAGTGTAAAGACCATACATTTTTTTCTCTGAACTGTAAGTATTTTCAATATATTTGTGATGCTTTTACTTCTACAAGACCCTTTAGTTTTCTGGTTTTAATTCATACAGTTTCTCCAGAGAAATCATCAGGTGCACAGGCAAGCAGCCAGATGTGGAAGTTGTGATTTTGTACAAGTATTAGATATATTGTGATTGATTACTCAGACTAACAAATAGCAAGAGTTCAGAAGAACTCAGGAGAGACATACCCACATGATGCGAGAACAGAATGCTTGGTCAAATATTTAAGACAAAGTTTTCCTTAATTCTAACACAGTTTACAAAGTGGCTCCCCAAGCTCCAAGACAAAGGAAACTAGGAGTCTTACAGATATCAGGTTCTAAGAAGATATAACCTATTCCTGAAACTTTCCCAAGGTTGAGCATTCATGGTGTATTTCTCCTGATCAGGGAGTCTTTGGTGTCTCATAACATCTGAATTCACAGTGCAGTTTTTCCCACAGTTGGAAGGGAATTGATACCCGCCTTTTACCCTCCTACTTACTTTTACAAAATCCTACAGGAACTTAAAAATCTATGTAAGATTTACCCTTCAGTCAAATTTCGTTGTAATCAGGAAGCTAATTCAAGAGTTGTTCTGTAGGTGACAAATGGACAGACATCTTTGATATGTGTATGCAGTTACATGTAACCACACACAGAGCATAACCATGTAAACCTTGTTTTCCTATGCAACCAGAGTATAAAATAAATGAATATTTGGCCAACTGGGCTTAATAGTTTCTGTACCTGTCAACAAGTTTTTTTCCCTAAGATCGGACAGATTAGAAACACAAACTTTGCAGTATGCAAGTTTAATAAATCTAGACTGTGAGGGTGAAAGACAATCCAGGAAGGGAATAAATTCCAAAGTTCAAGGCTCCTTTGCTGACACAAGTACACAGTAACAACTCATTTTTACTGAGAAAACTGCAACCTAGTCCCCTTAGCTGTGCAAGGCTGTGGGAGTGTCAAGTTGAGCATGGTGTTATATATCAAAACAGTACCTAACTCCTGAAAGTTTCATAATGTAAAAAAAAATTCTGGAGGTGCTTTCTGAAACAAAGAACCCCACATTCTCATTTTCAACAGCAGGAACATGAACTCCACATTCACTGCTTTCAGTGTCCAAGGGACCTGAGAAATCACTGAATGCTGTGTGAGAAGTGTTACAAAGATACCTGCTGGAGTAGCATGCTCTGATCTCTGAATAAAGAGGAGATAAAACTAACTCTATCAGAAGAAACATTAAACAAATAAGGGAAAAAACTTGAGCTCTTTAGCTTAATGAAGCAAACACTGATCAGGGTCACGGCTACAATAAATAATTCTATCAAGATGGACAACTATTTAAACTAAAGCACAATGTCAACACAAGGACATTTATCCATGATTAAAATTAAGCTTGCTTTTTTCCAGCTGCAAGAACTCTGAGATTCTCAATGGCCTCCCTGTATGGACAGCGGTTGTTAAAAGTCAGCTTTCACTTGGTAATTGACCTGTTTGTGAGATTTTATGACATCCTTGCCTAGAAAGAGACTGAATGTGAAGATGGAGGTGGTGTTCACTAGTCTTCTCTTCCTGCGAAACCTTATGGACCCTTACATTGGTGGTACTTAAATGCAGCAGGACAAAGACATAAATGACAGTCCAAAGGATGTTTTCAGAAAGAGAAATCATCCAATTCTTGCAGTATTGCTGTGAATAAAATACAGTTTTCTACTTTAAGCTCCAGAGATGAACAGTTCTTCACTCTGTCTGTAACTGTGTTGCAAACAATTAACATGTCCCCTCAAGAGCTGCAAATATGACTTCATCCAACACTTCAGGCCAGTTATCCATTCCACCATTGCAATTTCCCTTTCACCTGTTTTGATCTTTTAGAAAACATCTGCAACTGTGGTTGGTTTTAATTATTATTCCAAAGAATGATGTTAAATACCAACACTTCTCTCGGTATGTTCACTTTTGTTATTTTACTAAGCAAGTTCACTCCAGTTACTGTCCTAAAAGCCTCAGTAAATTCATAATACATTCACTGTGAAAATTAAAACCCTACTGCTTGCAAAAGTGTTATGGTTTAGTGTTTGAGAGTCTGATCTTTGCTGAGCATTTTAAGGAACTCTGTGAACTCAAGAAGTATATTTCCCAGCTCAAAGGCAGAATCAATTATACTCTAGTTTTGCTATGACTGATGAGCTTTATAACCTTAGCTCCCAAATTTTGATCCTATTCAACTACTGAGTTAGCAATCATCGAGTTGACATTAGTGTCTAAGAGTTAAACAAATATTTAAACAAATTATTTCATTTGTAAGCATTAAAGCTCTTCTGATGATTGCTAGATCAATATTAAACAAGCTGGAAATGTCTTAAGTTCTACTCACCAGAGCTGCAAGTTAAAATATTCTAATACTCCAGTAGCCATAGATCTAAATTTATCCATTGTAATTAATAATTTTAAGACATAGTACATGATTTACCTCAAGTATACATTTTTATTATCCTGTGAAAGTCCTCAATAGTGCAGAGATACATAGTTGTCTATTTTTAAATAAAAGGTTAAACTCTTGGCCTTTTAGCTGTATGTATCCATGGCTGTTTGAAGAAGTGTGAACTAAATAGCCTGCTGAAATATTGCATTTCAAAGACCAGGAATGGGCAGAAGTGGTAAGAGTCCTTATTATACATGAACTAGATGAGCACTCCAGCTGCATTTTGCTTTCAATTACTTTTGAATCATCCCTAATCCCTGGAACTAAAATGTGATTTAGGAAGGAAAACACAGTTTGAATTCTGCATTTAGGTAAGAAAAAGTCCACAGATAGAAAAACAATGTTGAAAAGTCATTTTTAGACTAAGTATTACTGTTAGAATGAAGCAGGAGTGTTCATGTCACAGGCTAAGATTATAAGATGTCTGCCTGAGTTTTTTCTTAATAACAATGTTGTGAACCCATACTTTCTTAAAAATAGAAGTTTGTTCCTTTTTCAAGAAAACAATGAACTGTTTTGGAACAGATGTACAGAACTCAGTCAGATGACTCATCAGCTGTGCTCAGTTACAGTGGCTTTATCTGTGAATGCGTATAGAGGAAAAGCCACTCGAGAGTTCGTAAAAGAACAGCCAATCTACTGAGAGCTAATCACACTGGGCTATTCTTGGAGGAACACAGTGTTTGTACGTAATGCCAGCAGTTACCAATTATTGCCTCTGCTTGGAAAAATGAATAGATCTGTGCAGTTATTTGATGGTGCTCTCTGTGAAGACTCTTATTTAAAATATTGGAACCTGTAATTCTCTAACATTGACCTGATCCAGCAACTGAGCTCTCTGCAGTGTAAAGGCATACCTGCTTAACTTAAGCTTGTTTTCTCTACAAGAGACATCTAATGCCTGGCATACTAAGTTGCATATTATAATACATCATCTGCATAATGTTGCATTAAATTCAGGAAAATGGATTAAAATCTGCATTTTAATGTCAACTATTTGCATGATACCTGCCATATGAGGAAATTATAGAAACTCCATCAGATTTCTATTGGTGTTAATAAATGACACCAACCTTAAACATAAGGAATATAGGGGTGAATCATACCCTTACAACCAAAATAAGCATTACAGTCTCATTCCCTCTGACGTACAAGAGCTATTTAGTGTAGAAAGTTTTGTTTCACATGTGAGTACTGGCAACATAAAAAAGAAAGAACAAAATGAAACACCTTTACTGGAAAATCGATAACTTTCTTTTCAAACCTGACAATCACACTGTTAGCTAAAAGACCTCTTCTGTGACAATTATTGAAAAGTTGGTGCATCACCTTTGAAGTCCTTCAAAGTCAACTACAGTACCTGTACATTACGTGCCTTTTTAACAGATGTAAAAAAAATTATATGGATTTGAAGGAGGACATATGGTAGAAGACAGGGAAAGAAATTTCTATGATTTATTCACATAATTTTGAAGTAGCATATTTAAAATCTCGTCCCATTAACATCCATTGCCCACTTAATTACTATAAGTAATTGACAGCTCTCATTAGGAAGAGACAAAACTAAAGGGAATTAAGGTCTTGATCTTGCAATTGGATTTCCATGAGCCGATGCCTTCATTGTGTGGAGCCTATTTGGCATATGTGGGCTCGATCTGGATACTGGAGTCCATCTGTGCAAATGTGATTGCAAGATCAAGGCCTAAGTGATATTGTGGGAATTAAGCAAATTCTCTTATTTGGTACAGACCTACTCCAAAGTTTCATATCAAGTTAAAATTTATCAGTTGCCATAGAATAAATATTTGATAGTTTGTTACCTGAATTTGGAAATTACTGCAAATGACCCACACTCTGTTAATCCAATTCTGAAAGCAGAGGAGATGATAATTTTGCAAACTTGTTTTTTATCCTTTTAATGCTACTAGTAGACTTTCTTAAATTATTACTGTGATTGAGAGGTTTTAGGTACTGTGTGAGGAGATAAATAGTGAAATCCTGTGAACAATAATATTTACTCATGAAACTCCACACACATCTTTGTAAATTTACACCTCAAGCCTTAATCAAGCATTTATGAATTTATTTTTATATTCATAAGCAGTTTTAAGATCAAATACACTGTAATACACATACACAAAATAAGTTCACTACTAATTTATCCATGTCCAACTAGGTGGAAAGTGTGGGCCAAGTTTATCCATGGACTAAGCAGCTCTAAATCTCACTGGAGTGCTGTGACTGATTGGTGACTAAGCAATAGTGCAAGTTACACACAGCAATAAATTGAGAGGGAAATTAATGAAAGTGATGTGCCAGAGAGAATATATAAGAAAGTAGTTTCAAGAACGCATACAAGGAGAAGCTATAAAATGATTGGAGATAAAAGTATATTTCATCTGATTCCTGGCAGAGAAACTGACCCCACACTCACCTGCAAGCACATCTGCCTCGCAGTGTTCCTTTTTAGAATCATCCCCTCCTGGACCTGCTTACTTACTTTCATCGTATGTACAGCCTGCACACTAAATAGATGCAAAATCCATTTTGCTGCACAATTTTTTCATACCTAATATACTTACTGATGGAGATACCAGTGTATTTAAACACAGATTTGAACATCTGGAAGAGCAGACTCACTAGTTGGTTCCAGGAGGCAGTTGAACTGATGAAGGTTGTGGTTTTGTACCTTCTGCCCTTACCACAGCAATACTAGGGAAGGACAGCCTTCCCTGTCTCTTGCCTACTCAGCTGCACTTCTTGCACACTTCCACATGACTTTTATTTCTCCTTCATGTGCTTCGCACATAATTTAATCCTCCCCTTTTGCTCACAGCTTCATCTCTTGAGCACTACCTCTTTGACAGGAGATGTGCAAGGAGTGATTGGTGTGTGCCAACCATCATGGTGCACGAAACAATGGGAGAAATGGTTCCTTTCTCCTGGAGCAGTCAGGTGTTATGTTCAACTTGCATCTTCCTCTCATGGGGCTTTACTTCAGGCCTGTCTCTTCTACCCAGCCCTTGTAACACAGACAGATGACACAAACTCACTGGCATTGTTTCCTTTCCAAAAAGATCAAAATGTTCCCTGAAACGCTGAAAGATTGGGGAGTGGGGGAAAGAGGTTGTAAATATCATCACTGAAACTGCTTTCCAAAAAAACCCATACAGGTCTTATTTTGCTGCTGCATAAGTTTCCTACTCTTGTGTTTGAACAGCAGAAAGGAACTCCCAGAAAATAAATAGAGTGTGGAATTTCTATTGTCTATTCTATAAAGGCACTGTGGAGTGGGCGGCCTGTCAAAAAAAAAAAAAAAGGAAAAAACACTTTTCCAGCACTATATGTGTAGGGGATGAAAAACAATAGCCTGAATCATAAATATCTTATTTTCAGCTGGGAATAGATAGGGAATAGATCTTATTGGCTGTGAAGAATGGAGTTTATTATATTACAAGAAATATTCAAGAAAATCGGATTTTGAAGTAAGATCGGGATATTCTTTGCAATATCTCTATGAAAAAATGCTTGGGGCTTGCTGTCAGAACTTAAAAATAAAATGCTCAAAAATAAAACATCTATGTTTTCTTCATGAAAAGAGATGTTTCATTCTGGGTGAAATTAATGACGATTTCATATTAATTATCTATATATCAAGCACAAACACTCAATCATAACATTTAGCTTAAATGATGTTAGGTCCTGATAGCCTTCTCTTTTAATCTTATCTAAGTATTAATTATGTTTTAGATAACAATTGGGATAACTCTTATCTACACTGACACATCAAAAAGAACCCATAAGCAGATAGTAGTGCTATGGAAAGTATAACAATATATGTAATATATATATTACTAAAAGAGTTAGCTTGCTCTTTTGGTAAAAAAAGAAAAGATGGTGAAAAACTTTTAAATGCCAAAGTGGGGGGGGGGGGGGGTGTGGTGTGGAAATCATAAGCAATACTTTTCAAATCTTGGCTAGTAATTACCACTTATTCCAAGACAAATTGCTAGCAGGAAAAAGAAAAGAGGTCTTGATCCTTTACTGAATAGCACTGCTATTGTGAATTTGACTGAGAAGTTTACCATTATTTCTTCTAAATCAGAAGCTAGAAGTGCAAAACAGGACTTCTGACCTACCTGGCCCCACTTTAGTATTCAATTTATTAGGTCAAACATAGCAGTCAGAACTGTAACAAAAATATTTTTGTCTGGCATCAGATGGGTTTTTTCTCTTATTTCCTTACTTATTCTTTTAAATTCGTGATAATAGAGGGAGTTCAGCAATCATGCTTAGAATATGGGAGAAATCCACAACAACATGAAAAGCCATAGATTACAGAAGGGGAGTGCTCTTGGCTGAGCCGCTTCAGCCTTCCCAAAGGGGAATAAGGGCAGAAAGATGCAGCAAAGTAAACAAATGGGAAACCTCCTTCGATAAAACATTCTATATACTGCTCCTGTAAGTAACTGCCTCATTTACTCCAATACTTAGGCTGTGCCTGTCCCCTTTTTCAGTGGAAGCACCTGGAAACAGTGAGGCTGCTGGGTAAAAAGTCTGGGGCTATGAGGCTGCACATAGGGCTGGAGGAAAATCCTTATCCAGTGTGTTCAGCATGGGATCAGCATGGGATGCAAGGATTAATCAGATTAATTATGAGTTCCTATCTCTTCCTTTTGAAACCTCCCTCAGCTGGGAATTTTGTGTCAAACCACTTTCAACAGAGCCCAGAAAATAACATCACTGGGCCAGGAGGGGACAAGAGTTCTTCAGTAATTCTTATAATTTGCTAAGAATTAATATGAATACCTAAATTTTGTTTTTTGTAACACGCTGATTCCAGAATGCACACTGTAAGTAATAATGTCTTGCAGTGTTTAGTGTATATAGAAAAACATGACATTGAATGTACTTGCATATGTTCCATTATATACACACATATATGTTTACCTGTTTATAGCTTGTTCTCTCCCACTCTTTCTATCTATTTATATCTTACAAAGATTAATATATATTTAAATAAATCAACACTGGGCAGTTCTGACATTCCCTATAAATTGCCAATACAAGCAACTAAGTAACAGGTTCTAATCCAGGTCTTAACCCCATCCTAATGCCCATTTTTCCTTTTTCAGTGGGCAATATCATTACTTTTATACACTCCAGTGATTAGGGTAGCCAAGAATATTACTCCAGGAATGCTAACTATGTACCAGGCAGAAGCTGAGGAACCTGACATTATAATTTCAAAGGGGTTACACCAACATAAACTGAGAGTCATCATGCTGTGACTATATATATATTCATTCCCAAGAATTTCAAATGGGTTCAATCTGCAGGCATAAGCACATCTCTTAAATGACATGGCAATCCTGTTCTGCAAAAGTACAAAATGAGGGAAAAACACAGACAAATATATGTAAGAAAACTTACTGGTTAACTGTATCCTAGTGCCTACATAAATCCATCTACATTTTTTAATGAATATGGCATGATATTTACCTTTCAGACAGAAGTGAGGCAAGACATAACATTAATAGTGTTTGTAAAGTGCTATATAAGTGCAAATGTTTGATAAAACCAGTGAATGGCAAACATCCAACGAATATTTAGAATGAGGAGTGCTTAATCCAGGGGCCTTTCGGGAAAATGCTTCTCTTCTAGTTTTCATAATTCATAAATCAGAAATTGGTGAGCAGAGTAACTTTTTACCAAATATTAGATATTAAGAAAATGGAAGAATTTAGCAGCAAATACTTGATCCATTTTTCTGTCATGTGAGGTATAGAAAGGAGATAGATGATCAGTAACTATTTCATAGCAAATTCACCTGATTTTTCCCTCTTTCTATTAACTGATAATCTCTTTTCTTTTTTCTTCACAAGACCACTACGTTTTGTGGGCTTGTACTATGTAATGGCATTTAATATTATTACAACACTTCTCTCACTTAAAGAATCTCTCAAAACAAAAAAATTCTGGTTAATAAAAGACATTATCCAGCATGAGATTAGGCCAAGAAGACTTTTCCTAAAAGAAGATAGTGCAGAAAAATTAGTACTGCCAGAAATAAATATAACTCTATTTGGTCCAATAACATCTTTAGGATTCAAAGGTTTAAAAATTGTTTAATGTAGTTTATAGTCACAGCAGCAGACGCTCTCAAAGGATTTGTTTTTAGAAAGCTGTAACTGTGTAAACTTTATCACCCACACAAAATTGCATTGGCTTTCAGGAAGCTGTGTTTTCAGTGTGGAAGATACTTTTAGCCTTTTGTGTTGCACATCATTTTGTGTACACACATGGATTTGATGGATGGACTGCTCAGTGGATAAAGGACTGGCTTGATGGGAGCACTTAGACAATGTTTGTCAACAGCTCAGTGTCTGAGTGGGGACCAGTAATGAGCAGGATTCCTCAGGGGTCGGTGTTGGGACCGGTTCTGCTTAATATCTTTGTCAGTGACATGGATGACGGCAGTGAGTGCACCCTCAGCAAGTTTGCTGACGACACCAAGCTGTGTGGTGCGGTTAGCACACTAGAGGGAAGGGATGCCATCCAGAGGGACCTGGACAGGCTGGAGAGGTGGGTCACTGCCAACCTCATGGAGTTCAACAAGGCCAAGTGCAAGGTCCTGCACCTGGGTTGGGGCAATCCCAAGCACAAGCACAGGCTGGGCAGTGAATGGATCGAGAGCAGCCCTGAGGAGAAGGACTTGGGGGTACTGGTGGATGAAAAGCTGGACATGAGCCGGCAGTGTGCGCTGGCAGCCCAGAAAGCCAACCGTATCCAGGGCTGTATCCAGAGAAGTGTGGCCAGCAGGTCGAGGGAGGGGATTCTGCCCCTGTACTCTGCTCTCGTGAGACCCCACCTGGAGTGCTGCGTCCAGCTGTGGAACCCTCAACATCAGAAGGGTACAGACTAGTTGGAATGGGTCCAGAGGATGGGCACAAAGATGATCAGAGGGCTGGAGCACCTCTCATGATGAAAGACTGCAAGAATTGGGCTTGTTCAGCCTGGAGAAAAGGTTCTGGGGAGACCTTATTTCAGCCTTCCAATACCTGAAGGGGCCTACAAGGAAGCTGGGGGGGGACTTTTTACAAGGGCCTGTAGCTACAGGACAAGGTGTAACTGGTTTAAATTGAAAGTGGGGAGGTTTAGATTGGATATCAGGAAGAAGTTCTTCATGGAGAGGGTGGTGAGGCACTGGAACAGGTTGGCCAGAGAAGTTGTGGATGCCCCATCCCTGGAAGTGTTCAAGGACAGGCTGGATGAGGTTTTGAGCAACCTGGTCTAGCAGAGGGTGTCCCTGCCCATGGCAGGGGGGTTGGAACCAGATGTTCTTTGAGTTAGATTCTATAACTTTCATGACAAGGATCACTAAATAAGGATTCTTTTCAGAAGCGCAATTGAGACTTAATCTGCAATCTTTGCCTTGGTAGTATAGCCTGCCATCTAGTTTGAAACTCTTCTGAACAGGTAATTATAGAATAGAATCACCAATACCTGATTAAGCAGTTTTCCACAAGGCAAACTCACAAGTTGGAGGAGTGGGGAGAGGCAAGGGGGAAGAACAGAGAAGAGGGACTAATGCATTCTTGACATGATAGAATATACATATTAACATGACCACATTTCCATCTGTCATGATGAAAATGCACTCTTTGCTGACTGCCATTGTGTGAGTTCTTTGCTGTTATCACTGAAGGAATCATTTTTACCAGTAGATAATCCAAGACTTGTCTGCAGTTCTTCCACAGTAAGGATTTTGGTGGGAAGGAAAGACACCATGAGAAGAACTGTCACCAAAAATTTGAAGTAGGAGGTTTCTCTCCCGAGGTAAGTGCTTTGACAACTTTTCACCCAGAATAACCTAATGACCTGTCAACTCTTAAATGGGATGGATCAGTGCCATTTTGGGAGACTGACTTTACATGCTGGTGCTCACAGCACAGGGATGTACGAAATCCAGTTTTACTTTCCTATTCCACTGGCTTTAAAAAGTCTGGTATTTGCCCAGTGTGAGACAAAACTAAGCCCAGAAATCTTTACATGATTTAGCAAAACTGAATTCTTGTTTTCTGGCTAGCCTTAAATATCACACACAGTAATATCTGATGTATTTAAGCTAACTCCCTCATTAGGAAAGACCTCGTGTGTCTTACATACAATTCAGTAGTAACAGCTTAATAATTAACCACTTGCTTATGACAACTACCATGAAAAAACCCTGAAAGCCCAGGAAAGTTAAAAGTTTTTTTGCTCTTGGTCTGAGATGCAGATTTTACCTAAAATGTGAAAATTACAACAAAAACTTTTGTTTAAATTGAAAAAATAATAATAATAATATGACACCATTACTAATTACTATCAGCAGCCACCATTACTAAATTGGAGATGATAAGAAGAAAGGGGAAGGAACCATAAATCTTATTGTTTTAGAGAACAGATCAATTCAACATAAAGTAAGAGTATGAAACAGTTGAAGACGTGAATAACATCTTCAAATGAAGAGTTATTACATGAGGAAACACTATGAAGATTATATTTGAAGATTAGAGGGGTCTGGAGATTACAGGGTTTAGGTTGTATCTTTGCCAGGATTATTTTATTCAGGCTATGTACAAGAAACGTACAAAGATAATAAAATAAAGAAGCCTCTACAAAGCTCCAAGTGTATGGATCCTTAGACTCAATGGTTGCTGATCAAATATCTCTAGGATGTTAATTAAACTTTTCCATGGCTTTCAAGCTGATGTTTACTACAGGCAATGTCCCTGTTCAGAGAGAAATTTTGGCATATGTTAAGACTATTAGTAATGCTTGTCAATCACATCACCAACTTCTTTCAGTTATACACATTCTGGGGATTTTAAATACACTGACGACTCATGTTATCCCAAAGGCTATTTTAATCTAACATCTAAATAGGACCTTTATTATTATAGATATGGGTGCCAGCAACGTGTCCTTTTGTTGTGGTCTTAGGAAAGGGCAACAGCATGGTAGCCTACAGCCATCAAGACCTTTCTGAAGCGTGCAGTGGAAGCATGCCACCACACACAAATTGGTGGTTACCTTCACCAGACAACAGAAACAACTTTAGAAGGAGGCAGGGTTGGGTTTTTCCTCTCCTTCCTGAATTCCAAGCTTGCTGAGAATGTCTCTCTGTGCAAAGTCAGTATTATTCATCAAAGTACACAGTGATCAGAACAACTCAGAAGTGACTGCCCAACATAGTGTATATTTCCAAAGTAGGCACAGGAGCTCCTTACATAAATCACAGTTGCAGCAGTGACAGGAAAAATACACAAAAGCAAAACCAGTATTGTTAAAGGTTTTCATAAATCATCAAGGGTCTTGAAGCTGTTTGTGGATTTTTTTCTCAGTGCTGCTAATGGCTGCTGACTCTCCTATAATCAGATAGAAAGCACAGGACAAATTTGGCCACTGGATGCTTGTGGACAGATTCTACTTCAGCCAATTATGCATATATTCATGTATTTCAGGGGAGGTTTTATTTCCAAAAGAGCTGTAAAAAATCAGTGTGATTCTCTAGCTGGATTGCTGGAAATACAAAGGTACTCCTGTGTGACTTCACCAACAGAACTGATAACTGTGGGAAAGTAATTTAAAATTCAGTTCTATCATGATTTCTTAAGAGCATAAACCTCTAACTACACTTCCAACCACATGGCACTCAGACACAAATAGAGAAGAATCATTCCTGGACAGGAACAACTCCCATCTTAATCTACCAGACTCAGTTGGATCAGCTAATAATATAAAAAATGTGGTGGAGTTTTCCCTATCTTTACACACACACACAATGCTCCCTGCCCCCTCTCCCCCCCAAAAAAACCCCAAAATACTGAAAAACCCCAAAGCCCAAAAAACCCAGATCTCAAAAAAATGCAACAAGGTTCAGAACAGCACTTGCAGAATATTCAGTAAGAACACACATTTTGAGAATTATAAATTTAAATGACCTGATGATTGATGAAGAGTTTATTTTTTGAGACCCTTTTTGCATTTATGTGTCAGACATAAAAACAAAAAAGTGATTGCTGCCCACTCATAGGCATATCTCTCACAGCATAAGTGGTAGAAGGTAGTTTTGGTTGTTTTGGAAATGCTAAGGGTTCTGGATGACACTTAGCTATTGTTGGCACCTTTCCATATGATCAGGTTGGACTTATGGGGCACTTCCTACAATCTGTAAGGTGTAATGAAGTAGACCACTGCCTATTTTCTCACAAGACACACTGTTTCTCCAAAACATAGGCTTCCTTATGCCATCACTCCATAGCTAGCAGTCTCTGCCCACCCAGTGTGGCAGCTTGACATCCTAGACAACTGTATGCAAAGGACTAAATTCTTCAAAATTTGTTAATATACAGTATAGACAAAATCATCCCATGTACCACACTGCTGGAGTTCACTAACATCACTGTAAGTTGGAGTGTTTATATGAACCGTGTTAGACATCAAGACAGAATTGTTTTTCATGTAATCTTCAGGGAGTCCTTCAGGAAAGTGGGAACAATGAATCTGAAGTTTCATTTCAGTGCCAGCTAGCAGGAATCTTAAAGATTATTCTATGTTACACATATTGCATTGCATAGATGATTTCAAAGCTAAAAATGTGCCCATGAGTAATTTCTTCCAAAGCAGTTTTCTTTATAAAATGTAGCAATGCATTCCAAATGGGTTGATAAATAAAACAAAAAGTATGTACTTTGTATATTGAAATGGGGAAAACCTATCTACTAAAAACAGACTAACAAGTTTTGATTAGGCTATTTGATAAGTTCATCTTCAACATTCAGTAACTGTTTAACTGCTTTAAGCCACCAAAAAGAAAGGAAGTGCACTGCTGTTGTTTAACCATGAGAGTACTATCTGGTCACAGCCTTAAGAAAAAGTCCTCAAGAATTTATCTAGGCTACTAAAAAATGGGACCTTATTCCCAAATACTGGTAGCAGTTAACAGAAAATAATTCCTAATATTGAGTAAAAAAATCTTTCCTGTAGAAACATATGAAAGACTGACAATTTTCAAAGCATGATTATCCAAAAGACTACAGAATGATTCCTACTTTGCTTCTGAAGGGTGAAGATTTTATCTTCTGGATAAATACTACCACAGTTTATTTCACACATGCTGGCCTATGGACACCATCTCCACAGAGGTCTAATCACAGGTCACAACATTTGGAGACAACATCCAGCTTATTCATTGCATAATACAACACAGATCAAAACAAAACTATGGAAAAGGAAAAACCTGCATGGGCTGTATTAGTTGCAACTGATTCTTTGAACCCATATGGTATTTGTGACCTGCAGATCTATGACATTCACAAGCTCATTAACTAAGCCTCTGTCTCTCTGTCTCTCCCCACCACTCCTCCAATCTGCTTTAAAACACCCTTAGACAATTCCCTGGGGAGTCCCATCACGTACCTCAGGTTTGCATTGCACAGGAACCTCTTCTACCCGCATGCACCTGCCTACCCAAATTGACTCAAGGCCATTTCATTTTGGCCCTTCTGCAGCCACAGATGGACCTTCTGGATTCCATCCTCAGAGTCAAAGCCAAAACAAGAATGACACACATTTGATTTTCTGTCTTTTTACATGTAAATTAGTATATTTCTTTCTTTCTTGATGGAGAATGAGTACTTAATTCCAAGACTCTATGTATTTGTGAAGTCAGCTAGGTCTAGATCACATTCAAGGTTTAATATAATTTTGAATTATAGATGCATTTTTATGCTGTGTTGCTTCTGTCATTTTACAACTGTAAGGTTACCTCAGAGAAGAGAAATGGTGTTTAGCACACAGCATAATATATTTTCTACAAGAAAAGCATATCATAATTTTGTTTTTCTTCTTTTTCTTTTGTCGCAAAAACTTAAAATTGTATTTCTGGCTGATACTTTAGAACAAAAGATTTTCTTAAGTGTGTCATGAGTCTCAGTGCCACTGGCACTGTTATGCAGGGCTGTTTGAGAGAGTTTTATGAGGTGAGGGGGGGGAATAAAGCCTTTGAAGGAAGTGGATATAGTTCTAGTCTTGTCCTATAGGATCTTACCTATTCTGATGAGCTGGGTAAGCTGAATGACTCCTATAAATAGAGAGCTTGCCAAAAACTGTGCTTCTATTATTAGCTATTAGATAGATGACAACTAATCAGCATTCACTTTTATAATTGCGCTGCATCTGGGTTCTTCTGCGTCCTCTGTAATTGTGTCTTTTAGGAGAGGGAAAATGGGAAAGGAAAGCTCTGCCGGTCTTATTTGCACATCTTTGCCAAAATTATGATTTAATAGCAATAAAATTTTCAACAGCAAGGCAATTTTTCCCTGTTTTTATCCCAAAGTCATATCAAGTGAACCTGAATCAATGATAAATGTCTACATTAAAACCATCATTGCTAATAGTATTCTATATCATTCGTCTTTTGTTCAGTATGACCAAATTACAATCAGCACATGACTATAGCTACTTGTGATTAATGATGGTTTTACTTAGTAACTGACAGTGAAGCTTCTGGGAGGAAAATGGTATGTATTTCAAAATTTCAAGCCATAAATTTGGGAAAAAAATAGCTTTATTTTCAAAGCTGTAGTTAACATGTCTGCTTCTGCTTTTACCACTGTCAGACTGAAGGGCTTAAATTTGTTCAGATTTTGAAGGTAGTATTCTTCTTTTCTCAGGGTGGACGTTTTGGCTTAGGAGTTGTTAAATCCTTTATGGACTATACACAGTATTTCTGAAGAACTAGGAAGTATGCAGGGAAGAGTGTTGCAATTACTCCGGGGGGGGG
>NW_010254840.1:433-857 GCF_000690775.1 Eurypyga helias | reverse complement strand
TAGGGAATTTGGTTCATGCCTTAATCTACTGGCATTTTACGAAACTGGAGAGCGCTCAGAGCAATTTAAATCTGGGAGACAATGCCTCTGGGCAAATCCTTTTTAAAAGCAGGCACTCGTGTTTGGAGAAGGGGGAAACTCTAAACCCAACTATTTTTGTGGGGTGCACAATGCCAGCAGTGCCTCCTCCTGAACTTCCCCATAGCTGATAGTGAGTCAGAATAGCGATGGGAGGCATTTTCAAGTCTGGAGGGGGAAAAAATGTCTGATTTTGGGAAGGTTGGGGGTACAGAAAAAAGAAAACAAACCTCCTTCCTCACCCTCTCGCACACAGCAACAGTGGTTACAAGGACACTTTTGTGTCCTGCTTACCAGGCTTTCTGCGGTGAGCTCCGGCAAATCATAGACGGTACAATGCGGATAA
>NW_010254840.1:0-322 GCF_000690775.1 Eurypyga helias | reverse complement strand
GCCTGGGGTTGGAATGGCGGGGGCAGCACTGCCTTAGGTGGCAGGTAGTTTGGATGGGCAGCGATCCCGTCTCCAGCCAGCCACCTTGGGTGTGTGAACCAGCCCGCAGCCAGTGCCACGCAGACGTGACTCCCTCCTGCACTTCCGACTGCACGGACAGCATCGGAGCAGGCTCCCAGCCTCACCGCTGCCTCGCCTCTCGGTTTAATGGAGCACGTCCCTTCCTCTTGGCTCCAGAGCGCATTAATAAGGGCTCGAAAGATTTGGATCCATTAAGATGTGACAGATTAGTTATGCATATGCATATTTAAAAAAAAAAAAA
>NW_010254839.1:73676-98573 GCF_000690775.1 Eurypyga helias | reverse complement strand
TGCTGCGTCCAGCTGTGGGACACCCAATATGAGAAAGAAGGATAAAGACCGGTTGGAGCGAGTCCAGAGGAGGCCACACAGATGCTCAGAGGGCTGGAGCCCCTCTGCCATGGGGACAGGCTGAGAGAGTTGGGCTTGTTCAGCCTGGAGAAGAGAAGGCTCCGGGGAGACCTTATAGCACCTTCCAGTGCCTGAAGGGGCTACAAGGAAGCTGGGGGGGACTTTTTACAAGGGCCTGTAGTGACAGGACAAGGGGGAACGGGTTTAAATTGAAAGTGGGGAGGTTTAGATTGGATATCAGGAAGAAGTTCTTCCTGGAGAGGGTGGTGAAGCACTGGGACAGGTTGCCCAGAGAAGCTGTGGATGCCCCATCCCTGGAAGTGTCCAAGGCCAGGCTGGATGAGGCTTTGAGCAACCTGGTCTAGTGGAAGGTGTCCCTGCCCATGGCAGGGGGGTTGGAACTGGATGGGCTTTAAGGTCCCTTCCAAGCCAAACCATTCTGTCATTCTATGAACATGAGCAATTCCCTTCTGTTTACTTATTCCTCCAGATCTCTGTAGTGTCTATGGTTAAAAGAGAGCCAACTTATTTCTGAAACTTTTAAATTCAGTCTGTTTAATACACAGGTTTCTCCAGCTGATCATGGATGCTGGAACACATAGCTCTCCTGCTCCATCCCAACTGACAAAATGCATTAAACCCAGTGATGAGTACACCAAGCACTTCCCTAAGGTCATCTGTGAGCTAATACGGCCACAGTTTTCTGCTCAGACTCTCCAAATTCAGGAAGTTTCCACGCCTTTAACAAGGCATGCTCTAGACAGGCACTTTCGTGTTAGGACAGACTTGCACTCTGTACTTAAGACCAGCAGGACACAGGTTGGCTCAGACCTCAAATAGCTGTGCTTGAGCTAATGCTGAAAGCCTTCTGAGTGCACAGCATTTTCAGATTGTGGCTGGCAATTTTTTTCCCCTCAGATTAGAGGAAGCAAGTGCAAGCCTGAACAGATGGATCAATCTTTTTAACATTAGTGTAAGATACCCTTACACTGCTGTGGGTCACATATATCTGGGACATGTATCATTGAATATGGCTGTTTTCTACAAAACCATGCTACTATTTTCATTTGCAAAAAGCTGTTACAGCCAACTGCTGGACTGAATGAGAAAGTAGTGCTTAAAAATAAGAAGCCCCCTGTAAGATCAACCCTATGAAAGTCTGGAAGATGTCCATGCCCAGAAGTGTGGATAATATACCCTTTCTTGTGCATGGGCTTTGCAGACAACACTAAAATGGAGAAATCACTGATTTCCCTTCTTCATCGAGTCAGTAAGGGGTCTGAAATGTAACTATTTAATTTTCTTATACTACTTTTATACTGAGCCCCACAGAAGTGCCAATTATTGAAAGTAATTTCTTCATATTTAATTTTACAGACAGAGGCCCATGCCCAAACAACAGTCATGAAAATAAGCACAAAGGCTGATATTAAAAATGCCCAGGATACTACATTATGTCAGATCTGCAATGAAATCTGCAATCAAAGAGAGCAAGGGAAGAACTGCCCCAAAAGCCCAGACTGCATTTGTATGTATTGCCAAAATTCAGAACTTAAGCTACTTTCCACACTTGTTCTGCATTTTTCTGTAACAAGAGGAATGGTTTTCTAATGATAAACATCAGGTGAAAATTTGCTGTGATTTTCTTATGTAAAGTATATTTGTGCCAGTGTTGTATGTACTGGGGACATCACTGCCAACAGTACCTAGCAAAAAGACAACTACAAAGTGGTTAACATAGATATAAGCAAGGAGGAATGGGGCATTTTTTTTTTTTCAGTTGCACATTCCACTTCTCTTTGGCGATTCTGCAGTTTCTCCAGTGCCCGTCTTGGATGCAGCACCCTCTGACATCATTACTGCCTCTTTTTCCAAGCTGCCTGTCAATATGTCATGCAAGAGGGAGCTAGATAAAATCATTATCTGAATAAGGTGAGCTTTGGATGCTTATATGGGTCAAACAGATGTGCACCGAAACTCAGGGAGACGTACAAAGAGTTGCTAAAGGGAAAACTTGCCCACTGGAGCATATTTCAGTACACTTAAAATAAATATGCCTTTCTTGGTGGTCCAACTCCCGTTCCTTACTTTTCCCCTTCAATTTAATTAGGAGCTGTCTGTGCTAGTGAGCCCTGCAATTTTTTTCAATTAGAGCGTGTTGCTCAGAGAGCTCTTAATGATCATACCTTTGCATGTTTCTTCTTTAAGGCACTCAGCTCTTTCTGCTGTTTCTTTAAATGCTTTATATAAGCCTACAAAGAGAGAAGTCGGATCAATTTTTCTGTGGTCATATTGACTTTAACCAGATAAATCCTGGCTACTTCAAACAAATAATTAGGAACACATCTTGAAAAGCTTGTGTCCATACTTACCTTCATTTGCTTTAAATCTTCTATCTTCACTTGAGGAATAAGGTCTATACCTAGGAAGGTATTGATACAGTTTATCTAAAACTTCACACATATTAGTACGTCTCATACTTTTTAATATGAGTTTTACCACAGAAATCTACCTTTAAGTTAGCAAGTAATTAATCTTTTTCACAACATAAAAAAAATAATTGCAGGTTAATGAGAAAATTATTCATCAAGACACAGCAAAGATACAGTTAATTTCCTTTGCAAATGCACTGCTCAATCAATTGCCTTGTGAGAAACGGAAGGAATCAATGTGTGTATTTGAAATCTCACAGTTCTGAAGTGTCAAAACACAGCAATCTAAGAATTGAAAAAGCTCCTTTTCTGAAAACACACCAAACCATTTATGTACATCAAAACTGAACCATGCAAACTTCAGATTTTTGGTCCACAGCTGGAGAGTGCTCTGGCATCATCCATTTCACGGGGAATGCCTCTTGGATAAGATTCTACATGACTACGTACAGTGTTAACCTAATTTAGGTATATATCTCCCCAGTGTAAAACACAAAAATAATGGGAGTGAAAATTTACCTGCAGCCTGCATTTTAATGGGGGTAAAATTTGGTTGTGGTTAATACCAGGCTAGGAGAAAAGGAGCAACAGCATACTCCAAGACTAAGGGAGAATTAAAAATGGAGGAGAAACACAAAATCCTAAGCAGTACAAATTCTAATGCAAACTCAAAACAAGCATATCTATCATATGAAGCTAACAGTACTACTTAGATGAATGAAAATGTTTTGATCACCTTAACTGCAATGCAAAGAAAACCCGATCTCATTTCATCTTTATGCTTTAATACATTTCTTGTGAGATATTATGATTTTTTAAACTACTAAGCACATCCTACACATAATTGTTAAGAAAAATGTCAATACAATGCCATGAGAGTTGTCATCTGTAGGTTTTCTTGTGAGTTCTTACATAAAAACATTGAGATGTTCATTAATACACTGCAAGCATATTTAGTTAGCCACTATTCAGTGTCTGGGGACTACAAGATTCCCCCTGCCATGCAAAGGACTTTCTGCCTTCTAAGGTGAATTTAACTGAAAAATATCCAGGTGCTGTAAAAGAAAACAAAAAGGTGGGGAGAGAGAGGCAATTTCCCGAGGTAACAAGATTTTTTAAATTTTCTTCAAGCATACGATTCTGCTCAATGATATGGTATTGACATTAGTCTAGTAAATGAGACTGGAATAGATTTAGGCACAGGTAAATATAGAGGTTGGAGTTTTAGGAACACAAATCAGTTAACCATTACTGAAAGTCACAGAACAGAAAATATCCCATCCCATTCTTGTGCATTTGAAAGCTCACCCGAGACACCGTATCTTGCTGGATAAGTGATTTCAGCAAGGTGAACTCTATGTTGTAACAATGATAGAATTATTCAGATCATAGAGATAAGTAATACAAAATAAGGATAGTTATGTGGGATGTATAAATGACCAGCTCTATTTTAAGGTGAGAATATCGATAAAAAGGTTTGCAGGCGAGAATGTGCAAGTACTGAAATCTCAGTTTAAGACCAGGGCTGCACCGCGGGTGCTTTTTTCTAAACAAACTTGCTCAGGATTTCATTTTAAAATGCACACTCATTTACTCTGTTCACCAGGTCTGACTCCATGGCAACCAGGAATTAATTGTCAACCTCAGCAAATTTCATGCCGAAGTAATGCATAATAAAACTAACACTTGTGCATCTTGGTGATGACCCGAGATGTGAAAACATCTCGCTGCATCATATGATCTCGGTTTTACACCAGGGAAGGACTTTGAAAGAGTTCAGGTGCCTGGGGTGGCCTATTTTATTGCCAAAAGTGACTCCAGAGAAACGGCATCTTCTTTCCCACATGTGTGTATTCAGCTGTGTCTGCTTAGGTTTAAGAACAAGAGCAGCGAGTGCTCCTTTGCACTCCTCTCAATCCCTTTGGGCCAAGGTGGATGAAAAAAGGGTGTACCAGATTCTAATTCTTGTGGCCCATTAGCAGAAATATTTATTGTGTTTCATTCTGCTGTACTAATTTGTTTTCTCACTTAATCTTCATTACCTGTGACGATAAGTGAGAAACAACCAACCCCATTTGACTCTATAAGATGACTTCGTGGTGTGAAGGGTGAATAGTGAGGAAAAAAATACTTATTCATTTATAAATGAGCACATCTGAGCATTTTTTTGCAATAAGCATGCCATTTCCATAATCGCTACTCAGAGTAAAACCATACATTGAAAACATTTTTAATTGTTGGGAAACCTCTAGAGAATCCAGTGAATTTTAAATACCTTTAATTACTTAAATCTGCAACACTACCAAGGGATTTGTGGACGGAGAAAAAACCAGCAGAAGAGTTCCTGCGGAGTATACCAGAAAATAGTCATTCCTACTGGTGTTCCTCCAGTAGGCCTTTAGTCAACTACTCCCAGAGTCATGCAGGTTACTGCTCCTGGCAGTAGTCATAAAGCTACACAAAGAGGTTACTTAGTAAAATAAAGCTGTATTTTAGTAATATAAAAATTAATTTGCAGTTAGACAAAGACCACTCTCAATAGCAAAAGAAGCTGCCTTCCAAAAGAGTATGAATAGAACTGCAAAACTGAAATTGAGTAAGGACTACTTCTTTCTGAATTACTCCAGAACTGAGGGAGTGGCACATGATTTTTGTCTACCTTTCTTAGCATCGGTCCCAGATCCAAAGCCTGCGGTGGTACTCGGTCGCAGTTCAGAGCTACTCTGGGGCGTTACGTTGGCTTTGGCATTATTGGCTTTTCCTTTTCTGTCGTTCTTTGAGGTGTCATTTGGTACATCAGCTATATCACTCTGAAAGAGAAACGTTCACATCGTAATACATCAACTGTTGTTTTATCTGCAGTATCAAGTTGGGATATGGGAATTTTCTGAACTTGTTCACTTGAAACCTAATTAAAAAAATTGCAACATCCTTTCAAACAACACTGTACTCAGTAAAATATTTGCAACCTATTTTAAATGGCTGCCCACTAAACTATGGCTCCTTTCTCATTTCTTAAAATTTCTACTTCTGAGGGATGTGTTAGCAGGATCCATGAAAAGTCAGTCAGTGCATGGCATTTCTGTACATGTTAACTAAGATAAGCCAATGTATTCCAGAGCAGGACCAAGAGAGTTATATTTGAAAATGAGAAGGCAACATGCATCGATTGGAGAAGGACCAATTTACTTTATAAAAACAACATAGCATGAACATAAATGGGCCATGTTTGTCATTAAGTTCTACTTACAGTTTCGATACCCATAGCTCTCATTTGGTCTGCTCTTTTTTCTGTGATAGACAAAAATTTCTTTGGATCTGATAAAGCATCCACAATATCTGTAAGAAAAAAAAATCAACTTCTAATGATCTTCAGAGGCATTTAATCTTTTAATTGATCTTTTACAAGACATTAATCTTTAGCAAGAGTGTTATTCTACCCCTGTTGTCATAAGCCGTGGCTTGCTACAATAGTGCAGCTTTCCAGAGTGAACTTGGCAGGACTGAAAGCACTCGTTGCCACAGTGCTTGAGCACACCAGGAACACGAATCAGTTTATAATGCACCAAGGGAGTGGTATGAAACCAGGTTCCTCATTTACTAAAAACACACCGACTCCCGTCAGACCACAGTTACCCTAACTTACTCCCAGCTGATGACACTGGGCTTAGAGACCAGAACGGGATCTCCTGAGCCACAAAGCACTAATGGCTTTGTCTCTTGGTTATTCGAGGGGTGCTGACTGACTTGGGACCACAGGCAATTGTAGCAAATGCTGTCATATTTCCTAGCTAAGGAGCAGCTTCAGGTGGGTGGATGAAGTGATCACACTCGCCTTTGTGACGCTCCGTGTCTGGAACGTGCCAGGCTGTGCAATGGCTTTTCTCTGAGACACGATGACCAGTAACTGAATCTTGCACGTGACCCAGAACCACCAGTGGTATCATACCCAGCACGTTCAGATTACTGAATGTTTCCCATATGCAGGGATAAACGTGCAAGCAGGGGTGTACAGGAAGAGAGACACATGAATCTTTACCTGCATATTGAATAACCCCTTTCCGTGCTTAATTTCAACAGTCAAAGAATTCGCAAATGGCAAAGGACACCCTCCACAGCAAGAAAGGATTTTACAAATTAAACTGATTCAGCACCTACGATAACAATGCATTCAGAGACCACAGCCGTGACCTGTTTTGATGATCCCTGTGAAAATTCAACTTCAATATTGCGGAGAATAGGGTCGCTGGTCTCACTTAATAAGCCTTCCTTGTCCGAGCAGTAACTTAAGAAAGGAAGTTTGAACCCTGCAGCCCAACTAACTCATCATTCACTACACAGTATTGTCATTTAATTAACCCAGAGGTTTTCTCATGAGGGGTAGGAGGGACCACAGACAGTGCTTCACCTGCACGGAAGCTGGGTCTTGGCAGAATGCTGCAAAGCCCTATTTCCAGCTGCTTCTGAGGAACAGATAAATGCTTTGGTCCCCTTATATTCTAGATTATCTTACTAGCATAATAGGCCATTATTTCTGTAGTAACAGTTCTGACATGCATGGTTTTCATAATAATCTGAATTTTGTCTACATTTCATGTTATCTCTTTGACCAGCTCTGTAAAAATACTCAACCCACCAAAAGCTTTGTGAAGAAATTTGCTATCCTTCTTGTGCAAACCAGGGGCTGGACTATATTTTCTCCCTTCCAACCTAGGCTGTTCTATGAAATGTTCCTCTGAAGTCACCGGATGCCTTTCTCAAGCAAAAAAAGCACAGATAGGGCTCCCATTCCAACAAAAGTTGTATTAAATGATTCGTAGCGTTACCCTGGAAAGCTCTGTTTATCTACACAAATAGGTTGTCTCCAATAACTCGTGACCCAGTGATGTCTTCTGAAACTTCCTTTATAGACGTGAAAACCAGGTGGAATTTATTTTCAGCCATAGCAATGGCCTTACAGCTCAGCACTGACTGTTCCCCTTTCCCTAACTTCGTAAGCATGGCTTTTTGTCCTCGGCGTTCACTCTTCAACGAAAATCCAGGACTACCCCACTAACATGACACATCATTTGAGAATGGAACCTGATTATCACGAGCTTCAACTTAAAAATGACTAACATGTTTGGGACAGCGAGACCTCTGTGAATTGCATTAGTAACCATACAAGCACATCACCAAAAGCTCAGCATTTCTACAAGGGGGATGTGACTCATCACTGCCTCTCACACTGTCATTTGTCCTCTGCTTACGTTTTTCTTTCTCAGTGAGGTAAGGTGGGGGTGGGGAGTAGCATTTTGTAGAAGAATCTCGACTCTTCCAGAAAAATTACTGGAAAAGTACATTACAGAGGACTCTAACCACTAACCTAAGTTGCCATGCTTACTTACGCACAGACTTCTTTTACAGAAGCTTGTCTTTGGAGAATGCTACTTCATTTGCATTAATTTGCACCAATATTGTGTTTTATTGGCAACAGAGCAGCTGATGCAAATAAACTACAAGAAATTACTAAGTTATATAAAAAATAATATTATGCATCTCGTACAGCCTACAATGCATTACGCATTCTAGTTAGTATTCAGTGCAAGTTTTTAAATCTTACTCATACAGGTTAAAAAAGAAGAAATAAAAGAGAAAGTAGGCAGCTATTGAATTGAGCTATAGCTTCCTACAGGTGCGCTCAAACAACCATGGGCACCCTAATGATAGCTCATAAAACAATGAGAGGTGCACTGCAGATGATAAGTAATTAAAAAACACATGCCAAAAGAATACTAACGATTCCACCCAAGTGTCAAAAGTTATTTCCCAGCTGTTCATCATGCTGTTGTTCTATACCGATGGGAAAAATACATGACACACATCAAAACTATCTGGGAAGGGAAAAAGAGAACTAATAATTGAACTCATTTAATTCATGTTAATATGAAGCCTATTTTTCCCAACACTGACAGCAAGCTATGACAACCAGTTCTCTCAATCTAGTAGCATTTTACTGTAAGGATAGTGTTACTTAGGGGTGGTCACATTTTTCTATGTCTTCACCTCTACCAAATACACCCTCTGTACCAATGCTGAACGTACCAGATCTGTTCAGCCACTACTCAACGGCACACGATTTGCAAATTCTAAACTGGTGTTCAAATTCTCTTTGAAAAACAAGTCTTTCACTTCTGAATTTGTATACTGCGGTTTAAAAAAAAGAAAAAAACATTCAAACTATATGAAGTTTAAATTCTACTCTTAGAAAAACTGGGGTATCATTCAGAAAAAAATAAATCCCAAATCAGAATTATGTCCTTAGTTTAGAAAATATTTTAACTGAGTCATTTACTGTCAAAAGCTTACGTTTAGGAAAGAATTAAAGCACATGCTTAAATGTGTCCCTCAGATTCATTTACTGCCTCAAGAATCCTAGGCTTAAGCAGAAGCTTTCACTTGCCTTGAGACGAAGTCCAAGTTAAATGCTGTAGATGGAACATGCCGCGTAAAGGCACGGCAGCGCTCCAAGGCTGTGGCAAAACTCCAGCTGACTAGCCAGCGACCAGGATTTCACATATGAACAACAGAAATGCTGCTATAAATGCTTAACTTTTTCCACAAAATTTTGTTACTGAAGTCTAGGCCTGTTCTTTTTTTTCTAAAGCCTGGATAAATACCAGCAAACAGAGCCTAGAAGATACGTTGCCTAATATATTAGGTAAGTCTTCTGCTTCTCCAGTTTGTACTATGGAAATTACAGTCAGAGAAGCAGTAGTAATTCCTTGCAAAGACACCAGCTCTGAAATAATTTTTGCAAAGAGCAAAACATCATTTTTACCAATAATGTTTCACCAATCAACTCTAAGGTGAACTTCATTTTGCTGCAGTCGGAGCACTAGCATTTAATACAATTTCTATTTTAGAGCTTTAAATATTTTACATGTTGTCTAATGCACAAGTGAATTTCATCTGCAGTGAGGAAAACATTTCCCAGAGGTACACCCTCAGGGCAAACTTACACACGACACTGATTTAAGTGGTGTAATGATTATTCTCAGCTGTTCGTCCCTATCCACATGTGGCAATCTGCCACTCCGCAGTATAAATGACCATGGCCCTACCAACCTGATCACGGAAAGGGCTCACATTAAAAACAACTTCCCTGACAACCCAAAAATAATTAAACCACACCAAACTCATGTAAATGCAGTCAGGTTTTGGATGCTGAATTCTTTCACGTTTTTAAAATATGCCAATATTCTCAAGAATACAAAAGTCATTTTGTTTGAAAAGAACACTTCTAGATTCTGCATCAAATGTTTATAACTACAGGCCAAACAATACTGCCAAAATACATGATAACCTTCCAAAAATTTAGGTCAGAAAAAATGTAATTAAAAAAGAAATCAAAAGAAGAATCTTCCTAAAATGTCAATATCGAAAATCAAATTGAGCTAAACTCCAGTATTAGGTTATTTTCTGTATTATTCAGTCATTTAACAGAGACATGCCATTATCATTAACGCTGAGGCATGCCCTTGGTCTGAAAGCTGATTCTTAACTGAACACACAGGATTTCCAAGGGGTTAAGATACTAAATCTTTCCAATCCTCCAGCGTTGCGTGTCTGCTTCTGGCTGGCACCCTGACACCGCAGTACTTCCACACCAACGCTCAAGACCTACAGCACAGTGAGACACAGGTTTAGCTCACCTCCAAAGCCGTCAGGCACGTATGTTTTAAGCACAATGTTGCAGAAAACCGTTGGAAGCGAGAGTGGTTTGTTGCCCTCATTCCGGAGGGAAATGTGTCTGTAACCGGCTTGCAGACCATCCAGAGGCAGGATCCTCTGGCCAATCAACTTATTATTGTCATCATACACTGCTATTCTCAGGACAGCAAGATCAGGGAGAATAACCTGGAAAGTCATAAAATGAAGAAATCCAATGACTCTCATACAGTAGCACCCTCCCCACCTCCCATGTTTGAACCATGCACTTTGTATGACAGAAACAGACTATCATAAGTGTAAGATAATGTCATTCCCTGCAAATTGCACACTTTAGGATGAATCTTTCCCTAATTTTTTTTTTTCCCTCCACCCTAAATAACGGGTAGGTTTTAGAATATGCAAATCCTGCAGCTTACAGTTACACTAGCTAACTATTTTGCATATTTATTTTTCATCACTGAAGACTAGTGTCATCACTAAGAAGGCCGGTACTTACTACCTGGGAAATGACAGATACAGTGGCAATCACAGGGTAGATAGCGTTGAATCAGGAGGAACTAGGACAGAAAGAAGGGATTTGGGATGTATCCAAAAGGGCAGTGAAAAACAGAAAGAGCGTGAGCGCAAGCTGATGGGATGTATGGAGAACTATGGGTCCTGCAGAGGGGAGAGGCAGAGAGAGGAGGGCAGGAGAGGGTGACAGACCTGCTGAAATGGCGTGCTGCCAGCAGAAGTGGGTGTGCTGTGCTCACGACGTGAAGGGTACATGGTAGGCATGGTGGGCAAGGATGCTGCCAGCTATCTGCATCTGTCAAGCCCCATCTGGACCAACCGAAACAGTAAAAGAAATAAAAATCCCCTGCCTTCCCTGCAACAAAGGTGCTGCCTCTGTGCATGGAGCAGAGAGGAAGAGACAGCCTAACTGAGAGGTGCACCCTCTCTGCCAGCACGGAAAGGTCTTCCCACTCCGTCTCTACCTGGCTTTATTCATCGATGCTTATAGGACAAAAGGAAAGACCTAAGTAAAATTGCATCTACTACCTCCCTTAGACTGTCCCCCTGCCACTTCCATTTTCAGCCTCAGAGGACACACATTGCTTTTGGTCTCCGAACCCACTGGAGCTATCCACTGATGTGCTGCTCTACATGACTATAACTTTGCACTCCCAGCACAGGTTACCATCAGCGCTCAGCCCATCCTCCCCCTTACGCAACAGAGTGACAACACAGAACTTGAGTTAGAATGACCGAAGCTTTATTTTAATTAAAATAAAAACAAGAAAACATGACAGAAGAACAGTCAAACACATTACCTGAGAACAACTGTGTAGGATTAAACATCAGCTTGAGGAGAACACTGTAACCCAAATAGGGCAGGTAAGGTGTCTCCTCTGCAGGCCATAGATCAGCACATCTTTCGTTACATGATGGGCTCAGATACAGATTTACTAGGCAGCAGGAGTGGGCACTAAGCCGTCTGTTGTTCCCTTGTTGCATCCTGGTAAGCACTTCCGCCCTCATGACATTTTAGCCCTGTGCACCCCCACACCTTCATTTCCTCCAACTAGAGGAATTTTTCCTGCTGCATTTATGCCACTCATCGGCTTGGTCATCGATGTAGGTCTGGATTGCAATGCTAAGCCTGATGTGATCAGGGCCTGAGGTGAAGAAAAATAACCTCTTGGCTGACTTAGGAGTTACTCAAGAGAACGTGCAACCATGTAGCTGTTCATTGCAGAGTAAAGCAGAAAATCCGAGGAATACTGGCATCAGCCACTGTACCCATGCCACGATGCACAGGTACTCCCCTTTTAGACTGACGCTGTGTTTGTGGACCTTTTGATTTAAGAAATGAGAAAGCAGCAGATGCTGGCCATATGGCCAGCATGATTGCCTGTCATTGTACCTAAGCATCTTCTCTGCCTCCTCCTATACGGAGAAAAGCCCTTGAAGTCACATTCATTCCAGAATACGTATAGGTCCAGAAAAACCTCTTGCATTAACTATGTTTCTATTAAAAACTGGTTATACTGTTAAGAAAGGAGATTATGTGTGTAACATACCCAAGTGTGTAGTGTTATCACCACTTGGCAAAGTCTGTCACTTTGGGATAAAAGAGCAACGATTTTGCATGACAACGAAACAGGTGTAAGCAAAACAGATGTTATCAAAGACAGCACTGCTAACACATGTAGTCTGGATGAAAATCCAGTTGACAGAAAAAAAATTAAATAAAAGTATATATATGTATCATATATATAAAGACTGAGAGATAAAAACTGAACACAGACGACTGATCTCTCTTTAAATCCCCCATCCCAAGAAAAAAAAGGTTTGTTTTTCTTTTGTTATTAAAAAAAAAAGAGAAAAGGAAAAAGAAAAAGGTACATGATGCACATGGACTACCGAAGGAGGGAGCTGGCGACACATCTGAGGAACACAGCGCCCTTCCAAATTTTCCATGTAATAACATTGACCTTAGCGTTGGATGCAGCATCTCACCTGCCCTCTGGGCTGAAGGAACAGTGCAAGATAGCAGCCACTGCCAGGGCAGGGAAGAAGAAATCTCCAAGGAATGATGGTGTCCACCAGCGGGGGCTCATTCTGAGCAGACTGCATACCTTGAACACAGGCATGGCCACGGAGGAGGTGGCTACCTCCAAGTGGGAGGAGGAAGCAAAGGGGAGGGTAAAGCCAAACAGAAACAAACAAACAAAAAAAATCATGTGACAGCTGCAGAGGTTATCCATTAGAAAAATAAACCAAAGCAAAATTAAAAAACAAAACAAAACAAAACAAACAACCTCTTGAAAGCTTATTTCAGCTTTAGATTGTTTACTGTAGTAAACAGGAACCCTACAAACCCTTTTTCATGGGAGCAGTACTTATTCATGTGAGCAGTCAGACCGAAGCAGAGAGGGGTGGCTCAAGTGAGCAAGGATGCTCATGGGCAAAAGGGCTGGAACCACAAACTGTGCTTTCCAAATATCCTACCTTTCGAAATACAAATGATTCTTCATTGTAAACAGGGTTCAGACCATTGTTCATCACCATGCGTGTTCGAAATTCTTTACGTATCGTGTCCGTGGGTAAACCATACATATCCACTTCTACATACGTACCAATTTTTTTGTCTGATAAGAACTGGCCAGATATTACCTGCAACATAACAACGGAGCAGTAAGGAAAACCAATACAAAGTACGAAGTATTTTAGGAATACTAGAAATATTGGTATTTTTTTATTGACAGCAGTCTGAAAAATGCTTTACACAGAACAGATATATTTATTTCATCATAGGAAAATGGTAAATTTAGTGCTAAAATTGCACTTCTTCAGAAAAGCTTTTGTGTGAAGACCTTAAATATATCCTTAATTTGAAATGATTGTGCTCATTGTGCTGTGGTATTAGCAGCTGTAAGTCAGTCAGCTCAATTAGCTGCTGTCTCACAGATGCATTCGCCATGTTACTGAAAAACACTGAATGAAAAAAAACACATTGGGCACTGCTATTCTGCAGTTTTAAACTTTCTGTTCGGAAGCACTGTCATCTATTATATGTCTTGACTACAAAGAGGTGAAAGGAAACTCTTGCGCTGCTTTCGCTTAGGTAAAGGTTTTAAACTAATCACACGTCAGTCTCATTCTGTATTATGTGTCTGGGAAATGCCAGATGCTTAAAAAGCAAACAAACAAAAACCCCACACAACTCCTCTATATTGTTATGCATATGAAGATTTGTTGCAATTTTACTCCAAGTCAAGATTAATCTAGCCACAGCAAGCGATTACTCCAGGGAGAAGTTTTAATCCATCAAGATAATCTGCTACTAAAAAATACAACTAATCATTTCATTACTATGATCAAGGAGGGAAGAAAAAACCTGAAACTCAGTTTCAGAGACCTAAGCTCATTTGAAGTCTTTGTCTTTTCATGATCTAACATTCCTCCAGGGAACACTCTGGTCAACAAATCTGAAAAGTTACGTGGTTGAGGAGTACCATCACTCACTTCAGTCCCCTCAACTCTTTTATAACAAAATTTATACAGAATTTTATACTAGTTTTAGTCACACAAAAAGAGCAAGTGGCAAAATACTTGATCTAAGAACTATCTCCAGTGATATTCAGCACTTATGTTTTCACCACTAGATCCTAATTCCTTTATTTGGAGGGACTGTACTGTCATTAACACTGAGAAAAACAACATTAATAAGAAGGGGTGGGTTTTTTTTTGTCTGGAGGTGCAAATGAAACTCAGTTTGATGTCTAGAATTCACAATGAACCCTTGGTTGGAAAGAGTTTGCAATTTCCATGCTGTACATAGAAAGCGATAGCTGAAAGCGTCTCTCGTTAGGCTGCACATAGGGTATTTAAGCAGAGAGAGCCGAGCGTCAAGTCACAAAAAGGGTTTTACAGTTGTCAGCCTCCTTCCCGAATGTGATATCTAATCATGCTTTAGAACTGCAACTCAAAGATAACCCCAAAGTAAGGACCTTCAGCACAAGAACCATTTTTCTCTGTTTATTTCGATAATATCATTTCCATGTGTGCCCATACTCCTCCTTGCTCTGTGGTGACAAGTGATGTTTGTATAATTTCATACTGTCCCCAGAAATTAACTTCGCTCATTTATTCATTTGTGAGGGCTCATGCAATTCAAAAAGAGCACAAGGGGGTTTAAAATTCAGTGATAATGTATAATAACAGATCATTTGTAATTCTATCATGTTCCACTCAGATCAAATAAACACAGATGTCTTAGCCAGCAATAAAAAAAAAACAAAACAGTGGAAACAATTGGACGAAATCCACACAATCCAAACTCGTATTCTGTAGGTATCCTATTTCTGTTGGCACGTAAATGTGATTTTGGATGTAATAAGATGACAGAAGTTTGTCTACTTCAGTTTTACCTGTACAGAACATGTTGCAGCAATTACACCATCTACAGGAGTTTCAGAGAAAGGATCAAACGTTCGATCTGGTCGTCGCATGAAATCCGGTTTAAGCAGATACCTTATTTAAAGAAACAGAAGAAGAAAATGATTCTTGTGTGGAAATTAAAATTGTATTAAAGACAAATAAACTGGATGTTCTGGCTTTAAACAACCAACTCTCCTACAACACTGCAAATCTAGCAAGTGTGAGGAAGTAAAGGAAGTGTTACAGTTGTCTAGAGTACAGATAAATGTTTATCTGAATTTTGAATTACCAGCTACTCAGAGATTAAATCAACTGAGCATTTCAAGATGAAAATAAATAGAATATAATCAAAGACATTTCAAAATAATTTAATCATACATTCTAAAAATCCAGAGATTTATCATATAATAAAAAGTAGATGCTGTCATTTGTTTTAATTCTTTAACAATTTGGAAAAATACAGAGGGCTTATTCGATTTGATTTTTTTAAATGAAGCAGTTCCATAGAGTCAGGATCATACAATAAATTTCAGCTTGAAGCTAATTTTTTCATCTCAGTTATAAAACCCTGGGGGAAACAGCTGATAATGTCAGTGCTGGCAGATTGTTAATTATAGTAGCATAAAAGGTACTACCGTAATAACACAATACATCCCTGAGGACTACACACTGGATCAACATATCAATGAAGCCGATACATGCTCTGGTGAATCAGAACCCAAGGATTCTGCCATCAAAATAAAATAGCACTTCATCACAGAAATGCCATACTACACAGGACAGGGGTTCTATTCCACTGGTGGAAGAAAACGTGTAAGGGGAGTCATCCTACTAAGTCTGCAGCCCTAACAGATAACAGCTGCTAGAGGATTATTTTTTTTATCCACCCTTAGTCCCTCCAGTGAATCACTGGTACACAGAGTTATAAGGGTTTAGACGAAATTCAGAAATAATTAAAAAATGCTGGAAAAATTCCAATGGAAAGAATGTCAATGTTTTCTCTTTTTTTTTATAATGTGGCTTCTGATTAGAAAAGGAATATTCCTCATTTTTCTTACATTATATATGTGTGTGATTTCACAATACGTTATTAATTTAAAGTAGGTTATAGGCAGAAGGGAGCTACTAGAAGCATCCTTAGCCTCTGCTTCAGGTCCACGGAAATAAAAATCGTTGAAGCTAGAGTGACTCGATCTTGTTTCATCAGCATGAAAACAGCAAATCGGAACAAAAAAAGAGTACAGACAGAAGGAAATGTAACTTTTTATTTTCATTGCTTTGTTTGTTTTCTGTGACTGAAACAGCACCACATTTATAACGCATATCAAAATATTACCCCTATATTGCTATGTATTACCACTGTATTACTGTAATACCAGAAGACTGACATAATAAACAAGTAATTCAGTTCATAATAATGCTGGTCATTTACAGAATTTGGCACGAGTGATTACGTGCTCTTTTACTAGGCTTGTGGGTTGAACAAGAAAGGAATCGTACCCTGCCATTAAAAAAAAAAGCTTTGTTTTTCGTGTATTTTTGTTATTCTGACTGAAATGACCAGAGCCTCTACTTTCATCAAACCTAAGAGCCTCTGTCTGAAGAGCTGACAACTGGAATAAAGTTGTGGAGTGGCAAAGCACTATGTTGCCCATTCTGCAAATGAGGAAATTTCCAAGCTTCATCTACTCAGGTTCTCTTTCTGAATAATATTTGCATTAGTAAAAGAGTTGTTTCTTTTCCAGGATGAGTTTTTGAGATTTTAATGTGTTTCTAGACTGTCATTTCCTATAATTCATCAAACTTCTCCTTTCTCTTGATGTTAATGATCAGCCTATCCTATTGAGATTCTTAACATTTGAGAAAAATCTATCAGCATCACTTGAGCCTCCTTTTTCATGCAAAAGTCATGAGCGGGAACTTAGACAGATGGAACACTTCAGTATTCTCTGTGAAATCTGCTCTCCAACTGAAGCACACAGATTAAAAAAATGTTCCCTATGTATAAAGACTCAACCTGTCCAAGTAAATTTGGCAATTCTACCAAGTGTGCAGTGAATCTCCATTCTGAGGCACATCTTCAAAGAGAGACAGAGAACAGAAGCTGCAGATGTGTTTAAATAACTGTGTATGGTATCCATTATCTTCATAATTTGCACACAAAGCTTGTTCATTCTCATCTTTAAAAACTGAGCATAATTAAAAAGCATATTCATCAGAATACTTCCTTGCAGGAGATAATTCTCCTTGAATTCTGCTAATTTCTACTCTTCTCCAGCATCCTATTTTTCTTTTGTAATACATAACGAATAGTAACAAAATTTTATTAAAACAATAGTAAAGGATTCTGGTACACAGTGAAAACAGTTTAAATCACATCACTCACCCGCACGATCCGTTATATTCAAATTTTCCTTGGTTCAACTGCATTGCTAAATCTGTCAAGAGAGACAAGAATTGCTATCTTTCCTTCTGAATAATGCGGATCATGTACAATCCTTTTTAGAAAAGAAAATAAGACTGTTTGTCCAGAATAAACAGTTTAAATGAAATGTAGATCTAATGCATATAAACCACACACACCTAAGAAATAAAAGGAAGCAATAGGAAAACTTCAGGTTTCTTTACCGTAGTAACAGCTTTATCCACCAAGTTGAAGTCTACGCTGTACTTAGAAGACAGCCTCTCCCTGAACCCCAACACACCCGGTAGGCAAAGAAGCATCAGACTGTGGTCACATTAAGTGCCTGGGATGGGATTTCCATCACCTAACTTTCGGTACCTACAGCAGATGCCTCCATTTCTGCTAGTGGTCTAGAACTACTTTCAGTACCGGAGAGATACAGACACTTTTAACAGTGCAATTAATCTCAGTCTATGGCAGATATATAAATTGGACTAGACGAGACATCCTACAAGTGTGTATTTGTCTACAGTGACCACAGATAACTACCTCTGATGAAACTCTCTGTATTCTGATGTTTTAAAGAAGGGGAGCTTAATATCACACTGGTTTTCTATGGGCTTAATTGAATAAAATACCACAAAAAGAAACCACAAAGATCATGCAGTATTGCTTAGTTTCAGTATTTAAAGCATCTGAGTTTTATCCAATGCATTATTATGGCACTTGTATATAAAGACAGAGAGTAAACATGTAACAACCCCCCTCCCCTCCACCCCTCTCCCAAACCTTGTAAAAAATAAAGTGTTTTCCTGCAGGTTTCCAATTACACTAGAACACAACGTCCCTTGCTTAGTGGTAACACAGGTATCCCATTCCCCAACAGATTCTACCTTCAAAACCAGGCAAAATATTTCCTGTGTGTTCTCTGTTACACAAAATAAGACTGTCATATGCTCATACCAGTTATTATTTGCTTTCCTGGGCAGCCTTAACTCAATTATTCTCCAGCCTGACAGCACAGTTGGACCACAGGAGACTAACACAGGAAAGGTGTTCACTGCCAATTCCACAGTAAACATGCTTCCTTCGGCAACATAAAGGGGTTCGGAACGACACGCAGTGGGCAGAGGCAGTGTAGGGAGCAGAGTGAAGCTTGCCTATCTGCTCCAACCTCCAAAACATGTCCAGGGGAATGCGTTACAAGCAGTGTACCCTAGTAAGCTTTCTCTTGCCTCCACAATTAAGCTTTGCAGGAAAGAACTCAGGGTATAATCGTTAGGGGTGTCTGCAGTACCAAAGATACTGTTTGGGGCAGGGGGGGAGCAGAAAAGCACTATTACAGCTAGAAAATGGAAAAGCTGGTCTGTTCCACATATGACTGAAGACATTCCTAGGTTAATAAAAGAAAAAAAAAAACACCAACACACAAACAAACAAACACCCCAAGAACCAAACAACGCACACAAAACCGGCTACACTGTCAGTTATATACACACCTCCATTGAGCAGGGACAACGCATCTCTCAGTTTATGCTGCAGAGAGGCATTTACATTCCCTGGCATCCTTCTCTCAGCTGGGATCTCAGACCCCATTCTCTGATGCTTAACACAATGCTTTAACACTTCACAATAACTGGTCTAGAAATGCATTTGGCACACAATCATTATTTTTTACCATCTTAATTTGTACGCTCCTTCATCTTTGCTTTGGAGACATGCATCCAACTGTGCCTAAGCTGTGTTTTGTGAAAACAGTGATCTCCCTGTAATTAATACCTTTTATTAATAAAACATTATCATTTATGTCAGAAGATACAGTACTCTATTAATTTTTCCATGAAAGGGAGCTGAATTTTCCTTCTATGTATGGTTTTTTTATTGCTCCTTACCTTACGCTTCTGTAATTCCACCCCACCGTATTATTTAGCCATATGTCTGTTTCCTCAAAAAATGCCAGAAGCAAATCCATGGCATCTGTTTGAGAGTTACTGCCCAAGCCATTCTTTAGGATTGAGGTTCACTGGTCGTTGCTGCGTACCTGGGGTTTGATAGTTCAGTGAGACCATCTGGCAGCCAGCGTTCCAGAAAATTTGAGGCATGTAATTACTGGAATCCACTCGGCCTCCCTTTGGGTATATCCGACTCATTTGTCGTTTATTATAACTATATAATTCATCAAGGAAAATGAAATAAAAACATCATAGAAATGTATGATCATATCCTGGTACCTTCAATATTTCTTACATTAATCCTACTATTTCGCATCCTTTCGCATACTTTCCCTTCTCCTTTATAGACGTGGAACACTGCAAATCTAGAAAGCTACAATTCACATTTATTTGTAGCATTAGTAGATTAGTAGAGAAGTGGCACGAGGAGGTGAAAGGATACTTCACAAACTCAATGGCATGAGTCTTCAAATACCCCAGTCCAACCGATTCATTGAAAGAAGACATATTATGGTGAATATTACGTTCTAGAAAGAAAAGACAAGACATTTTTTTAAAAATTCTGTAATGACAAATCAAAATTCAGAGCCATGCACTATATGTAATAGCAGGATATAGAAAATCTGATCAGTTTTCCCATTATCTGCCACTCAGAATCAAATTATACTGAAGAGAAATTTCATAATACTGCTGGCTTGCCTTTTTCTTTCCCTTCCTGGGAAATCAACAAAACTTTCATTTTTGTTTAGGACAAAATTGTTACTCAGGGCCTGTGTTGTGTGGTTAGATAAGGCAAAACATGACAAATGCTCCAGCATGCAATACGAAAGCATCAGCTAACTGCTGACCACTGTGACAATCACGCTCGCCTTATTTTACAGAAAGATGAACTGAAAAATGCGGTTTAGTCGGAAAGATCTATAGAATACAATCAACCTCAACAGCTTCATATTCTCCCAGTGATTTAGTGACTCCGTGTGGATGACCAATGGAATAACACGCTAACTTTACGTTCAAGGAAACATCAAAAAATACACTGGTGACGGTCATTAAACTCTAAGTGTCTCACGCCATTTCTAAACTCAGCAAATGTAGAGATTAAAAAACTACCTAGAATATGCAGACAAATACTTTTATTTCATTCAACCTTTTATGTTACCTTCAGCTACATCGAAACCTTGAAATTTTACAGGTTGAGCATAGTTGACCATTGTTGATAAATATGGATGTATATTGGTTGTGGCACCTACATATTTGTAAGATGCCATCCATGCTTGTTCATCTTCAACAGTTACTAAACCCTGAAAACACATTAAAAAGAATAATCACTATTTGTGTGTGTGAACACTGTTGTTGGAATTTTCAAATGTGATACAAAATTATACCCAAATCTGCAGAAAGTTAAAGAAAGTGCAAATTAATACAGTAAAAGTGGAAATCTAATGTCATAAATTAACATTTATTTTCTTGCTGATATATGCACCAAACACTCCCAGTGTTACAGGATCATGCAAGAGGCTGATGATAGAAAAGCTTCTAAGCAGTGAGTAAATATTACATGATGTTAGTAGGATAACTTTGGGATAAGAGATAAATATTACAACTGACTGAAGAATAGTGGGAGGTAACGATCTATCTTTGTCAAATAAATTCCTAAAAATTGTGATTTAATACACATTTTCTTACAGCAACTGCAGTGGGAGAATGCACACTTGGTACTGAGTAGAACTTACTCAACATCAAAACAAAAATGGGATCAATGGCTAATCTTTACTAATAAAAGCAGACCAAAATACAGGGATTACAGCCTTCATTGGAGAAACGGATCTCACAAGACCAACAAGAGACACAGTACTGAGCTCATAATCCTGGCCACTTAAAACGATAAAAATCTGCATCCATCATTCACACAAAGATGTACTATTTTTACAGTAGAACTTCAAAAGTTTTCTATAAGTATCTCATCTGCTAGAAACCCACAATAGGAAGCACGGCTCATGTGGATCTACCTGTCCAACCTTCTCCTTTCCCTAAACTAGTGTGAAACACATGCTTTTCACTGAAGGAAAGGAAAGGAAAAGAAAGATCTCTGTCAATTCAAACTCCACTAGGCTTACTGTTCATGGTATTTTTCCCACAGCCATTTTTGCTTGTTCTCCTACCAGTGAACCAGTTACCAAAAAATGTAACCTACTGTAGGCTGACAACGAACTTCAGCAGGGAAGCAGTCAGTATATTCAAAAATTCTTACAGTATAGCTTTTTATTCTCAGATTACAACCCACGTTGGTCAGAAAGTTCTTCTCCATTACTGTACCAGGAAATAGTAACGGGAAGCACCGCAAAGTTCTTTCTTGGGCAGTCTCAGCGTGTCTAACAGCATGAAAGCATGGAAGAAGGCGGCAGTTCACAGTACCTACACTACTGCAACTCGTATGATCAGGAGATGGGAAAGGAAAGGAATTGTGAAACCACTTGCCAGTATTGTGGACATGTACCTGCCACACAGGGCAGACATTTAAAAAAAATCAATTGCACGCGAAGTGAAACAATTTATGCCTTGATATGAGGTGATGATTATAGTCACAAAGAACATCATTTTCTGACTGCATAGAACCGCATCAGAATGAGTCCAGGTGCACCTGATTTTATTTTAGAGTGAACTAAACTTCCAGTGGCCCATGAAATTTTAATGCTGATCACCAGGGCTCAACCCAGCTGCTTTTCAGGAATCTGCATATTGAGGGTTCACAGATCTCTTCCCTAAATAGCCAAATGGTACATCCCTTTATTAACAGCATACAGGCATTTTTTTTGTTATGAGGTCAGTATTTGTTAATAGAGTTTAGATCAAATTAAGGCCAAATTCCTTCAAAGGAACTAGTCCTTTTAGGTGTCTTCATTTTTGGAAGGCCAATAATTCATGAAGAACTGACCACCCATCTTCTAAAAACCAGGCTCCTTCAATGTGCCTCCTGCTGACTGCTCAGAATTGCTAATCATATTTTACTATCTTGATCCATAAATGCCTAAGTAAGAAATCACAGTGAAAATGAAGTCAAAGGGGATTATGCGTGCCTTAGTGCCAAGGCAATAGTGCCGTTAGTACTATTCACTTGCAGACTCCTAATTTTTAGAGTAAATGGGCTATATTCTTTGCAGCATTCACAACTTTAAAGCTAGGAAGTAGAAAGGGGTAAGGATGGATTGTTTCTTAAAGCTTAGGGAAACAAATGAACGGTTGCAACTGCAATGACCCTTTTTAGGGACTAGACAAAACAGCGGGAGAAAGTTCATCTCCCTAGGTTATTAACACCTCCTCACCCCTCAAGAAAAGAAGCAGAACCCGCTTAGAAAACAACATAGACTGAAACAAAGTGTGGTTAGAAACAGGAGTAGCTTTAATGAGAGAAGGAAAGGAAGAGCAGAAGGAGGTGGGAAGAGTCTTACAGAAGGGATTCCTGGGAGAAGATAAATGCAGAAGTCCTGAGAGGAAAGCAAAAGGAGGAGAGAGAGGAAACCAAAGTGCAGTCAGGGTAAGGGAAAAGAAAAAAAAAAAAAGAAGCAGGGATGATACATCACAACACCATTCGAAGAACTGCTGTTTCCCAGGGCATCACATCTGAGACTGAGATCAGACACTTCTAAGGAGGCAAAAGCCATGCACTCCAGTCTGTCCCCAAATTTTCTGACAGCCCTAACCCCCGTATAAAAGTACAGCAGAAGAAAACCTAGAGGAGAAAAGGGGGTAGAGTCACTTTCAAAAATACTCTGTATGTGCAGTGAAATTGTGCATAAAATTGTTAAACCGCCAAGAATGCATGGTAAGTAATATGTATGCTATATATAAAGCAATAAAACAAGCTACGTAACATCCTATGTGTCACCTTTTTACTGTTTTCTTGCTCAGAATCTTCAACAGCCTAAGGGAAAAAAATATATATACATTACCCAAAGAAAAGACAATAGGAAACACTCACAGTAAGAAAAAAAAAAAATCCTCAGAATTTTAATGCATTTAGCAAAAAGTATACTCTTTTCCACCTTCCTGTGTAGCTCATGTATCCCATACATTTCCAAAAATTTGCAGTTTCTTTCAAATCTGGATACACAAGATATGAAATTCAACAGCTGGTTAGCAATGGGAATAGGAGGGACGATGCCAGACAGTTAAGAGGACAGGGAATTTCAGAGAAGAAGGAAAGAATGACACACCCAGATAATAGAAAAGATCATCTGATGTGGATATCCAAGCTGCCCAGGCTCTGAAAACTTAAGGGTTCAGACTGCTGTAAACTGTGCTTTGAACACCCACATTTGGCAAAGGCCTATCTCAAGATCTTCTTTGCAATGGGAGGTCTGCTGCCTGTCCTCCCTTGCAAGCTGCCACTACTGAGAATCCTGGACAGATAAATGTTGACTTGGCACTGAATGGACATTCCTACAGAATAAGGATCGAGTCACTGATCAGCCAAGAAGCAGAGAAGTTACCCAAGGGCACATGCTGAGGATAAGTGACTAATCTGGAGAAAAAAAATAAGAAAACCCCACAAACCCCAAAACACCCCAAACGACTAAACCCCAGAACACTCAGGTAGCTAAGGACCAGCTGACTTAGTAAGTGAAACCAGCCCTAGAAAAGAAAGTTAAACAATACTTCAGTGAGAGGAGCACTCGTAACAGTCCTGAAGAAGCAGAGATGTTGACTTGAAGAGATAACCAAAAAGGCAAGTCTGAAGTCTCAGTGATATTGCTAGAGACATACTGCCAAGGGCAATCTGTGCTATGAAAGATTTTCCATACCTGTACTTCTATCTGCAGTATGATCCAAAGGTAGTCAGCAGGAGAGAAGCAACCAAAATAGTTGAGTGACAGAGGAGCATGATCTGATAAGGTACCTTAGCACTCACTTGTTTTTGTTTTTGTTTTTTTTTTTTCCACAGCAAGCAGCAGTAACACCTTCAGTGCCAGAGCAGGCTTAGTTTTGAATTCCAATATTCTGTGTCTACTTACTATCAAGTAATATTCAAGTTACAGAGCACAGACTGATAACTGTACTAAACCAGGTATGAGTGGAATAAAGAGGACTCTTACCCTGCCTGCCAGCTGGCTCTCTGGAACAGATCAGATCCCCTGTCATACCACCCCAATGGGGAATGATCGTCCTATTTTGAATTCACTGCTGTAGGTGAGAGACTCTACCCTAAGAGTTAACAATACAAAAATGACCCAGGGAATCCCTGTGATGAAGACACAGGATGCAGCCTTGAAAAAAAAATTGTTGAGCGAGGAAGCTGATATTCCACCTCCTATAAGGGCTCTGCAACCAAGATGAAAAGTAAAATATCACAGACAGCAGCAGGAAACTGCTTGCTGCCTTTAATCAGTATTTTTGATCAAATCCTCCATTT